>NW_020173940.1:154084-240340 GCF_003031525.2 Neophocaena asiaeorientalis asiaeorientalis | reverse complement strand
AAAAAAAAAAAAAAAAAAAAGACCAAAAGCCCCAACTATGAATATATCTCTCCTGGAAATCTCTTTCCTTGCCCTTAGGGACGTCCCCCTGAGACCCGCCGGGTGGCTGAAGTGAGCTGACCCTAACAGGAAATTTTGTGTGCTCGCCGTCGCTTGACAGAGCAGCAGGTTAATTTTTCGATAGACATGAAGATTTGGGGGGAAATTTTTTTCTCCCCTTGAAGTTTTGATCTCTAGCCCCTCGTAGACAATTGCAAAAAAACCTCCTACTTCTTGTTATTTCGGCTTCTGTTTGTACTCTTGCCCCTCTCTTTAGTTTTTATCAAAGAAAAACTCACTTCCTTTTCGCGTCTTTAATTTCTGCACATCCCTTCAGTTGTTGGCATGCTGAGGTCAAAGAAGGGGTTTGAAGGCCTCTGGAGCTCTCCCAGAAAAGGGAGGAGAGTGGGGCTTGGGGTTAGAGACTGCAGATCCCTAGTGTTCGTGAACTGCCGCCGCGGTGTGTGTTAGTGGTGGTGTACGCGCGAGGTGCGTGCCCCCTCCCGTTCTGCTCTCATTTTTAAAGTTCCATTTCGAGTCGAGGTAATGAGCTCACCTGCTGTTTTGAGGCTAGAGCAAGAGGCGTCTGTGACAAATCGCCGGCTCTGGGGCTGGGACTGTGAATCGAGAGTCGAACAGGATTTAAAAGCAGCGGGAGGAGGGTGAGAACCCCCCGGGAGGTGGGAAGGAGAGACGCCCTTGGCTTTGGTACTGTACGGATTTCACTTTTTCCTGATCCCAGTGGCTGGTGTGGGATGGAGGGGCACTCACTCTGGAGCCGAGGGGAGAGAGGAGGGATGATGAGGGTTCTGTAGTTTGTTCAGTGCGAAGATCCACACACCCACAGTCCCACAGCTGGTTTTCGGTTTAACCCCCTCGCCACTTGGAGAGCGTAGTCTCACCTACACCACTACGCTCGGACCACAGGCACACGCCCAGTTTCCTTTTCCGTGCCGGAATTTATTTTCAGTTGGGCCACCTCAGAGGACAGGTTTTCCGCACATGTAACTGCTAAAACGGGAGAGGTTCCTCTTTCTGATCTTCGCGGGGATTCTTTTGACGCAGCAAGCTCGCGCGTTTCTAGCCGGCACCCAGCTGCGCGCTTTCAGCTAGCGGGGCGGGCTCTCTCACCGCTGCCTACCCTCTGCTGATCAGCGGGTCAGGAGACTGAGACCCTCAGATCAGCGCTTTCCTTGAAATTACCCGGTTGGCAAATGCGCCAGATTTTCGGTGCGGCGTCAGTGTGTTTTAAAGGAAAGAATTATGGCACTAAAAGCGCCACGTCCAGACTCAGGGTGCAAGTCCTGGACGGCAAGTGCCCCTCCTCCAGAGCCTTCTGCACTGTTGAGCCCGGGGGTGATGCAGCACCAATAGCTGGCTTAGGCAAAGGGACTGAATGAAGGGCTGGCCCGCCTGCAGCCCTTCATTTCCGGAGCGGTTTTGATAGTGTGTCCAGACCTAGAGAACAAAAACTAGAGTTTGTGAAACTGCCTCTGCAGGTCTGTCGGTCTGTAGTCATTACGTAGCCATGGATATATTTTAGGCATGGCATGTTACCTGTTTTGAAGGCAGCAGGAGAATTATCTATGAACCACGGAAACTGAATTCGGAGATGAAGGCAATGAAGTATGAGCTCAGCATCCGAGGGAGCAAGAATTTTATTATTCTCGTAGAAAGAGCGTCAGCCTGTGGTAACATTTTGTATTGCTTTAAAAAAAAAAAAAAAAAAAAAAGGCTTTCCTTGATTATTTACAACAAGGAGATGGGCCCTGAACTGTTTCTTCTCTTGGATCATCTGTGTGCACCCCCTCTGGAATGTTTCTTAATTGCTCACTGATAAAAAGTTCATTCCAAGATGTAAGCACACTTAAAGCTTTTTTTTCAGTGGGTTATCATGTTTGGAATGTATCTGTTTATCTCAGTAGGCCTTGGGAAGAGCATCAATTCAAATAATGTCCTTTCAGACTAACTGATGTGGGACTATTAAAATTTATAATTTCAAAACTGCAAACTGCTTAGTAGGCAGTAATACTGCTTTTTCTTTGATGATTTATTTAATCCAATAGCAATTTATGATTTAATGGGGCACTATTTTCAGTAGACTGCTTTCCTAGGTTTGTTTTGGGACCACTTACCTTCAGGCACTTGAGCAAGTCATTTCACCATTTTGGGTTTCAGTATTCTCATGTGTAAGGAAAAGGGTGGACTAAGGCTCTGCTCTCTGAGAGCTGTGCCAGCTCAACCTTTTGTTTCTAATGACCTAGGGTAAAAAGCCCATTTAGCCAAGGCAGAGTCATTTTCCAACTGTATTTTTCTAATGCTTTCAAACAGCCTGGACAGACACGATTCATATAAGTTGTATTACTAGAAAAATGACAGTGGCTCCCAATTGCTAGCTTTCTGTCTTTTTTCCTACTTTTATAAACTCGTATCTTGTGATTACTCCTCCAAGCCTGAATAAGGCTATTAAAAAAATTTATACTGGAGAGAATTAGTCTCCCATTCTCCTGGGAAAAGAGACCCCAACAGTCAGAAAGGGCTTTAGGTCATAAAAAAAAAAATATATATATATATATGCAACCCATCCCTTCTGGAAGACTGGCTCTGTTTAAACTTCATATATAGTTCCTAGAATAAAATGTTAAGTGATGGTTGATACTAATATGTTTATGTGACAAAGCCTTATATGTACACCCTAAAAAGGCTCCTAAACAAGGAAGTTGATTTGCTCCATGGTTGTAAGTACAATATAGAAGGAAATAGAAAATAATAATGCTTTCCCATTGTTTTCAAATCTATAGAAATCCAAAATATTTTTATGACTAGATTCCAAATTTTTCTGACTTTTAAAAAAATTCAAACTAGCATATCTTTTAAAATAGAAATTTAGAAGAAAATGCTTGTCTACTGTGGACTTATTAAAAAGAAGAAAATCAATAAAAACCTACTTTAAGACTCCTAAGTGTCAACAAAAAATTCTTTATAATGGAGTCAGTACTCATGTGTTCAGTTTTTAGCTGTGCTGCATAAGAATGTTGTAAACTTGGGGGAAGTTATTTTTATACTCCTTTTTATTTCCCATCTGTAAAATTATCTCCCTGTGTAGTACATTGTTCTGATTTTGGTGAGATTAGTAACTCCCTTGCTCAGCATTTTGAATTTTTCAAGTAAAACATGCTATATTAAGACTTTTATTATATTCTTAATAGAATAACACTCTTTAATTTATTCCACTTAATTATCACTTTGACCATTTTATTAAAAGCAGGCAAAAATGTTTCTTTTCTTTTTTTTCTCCCTCAAGTTTTCATGACACTAAATATAGGCCTTTGTAAAACTGAGCACTAAGTTGTCAGCATTACTTAGTGTAAGATGGCAGCTTTTTGTCATATAGTATTTTAAATGCTTTATAATCACCTTGTTTTATATTCCCAAACACACCTCTTTTTGTTCTGGCCATCTATTTCACATAAAACATCATCAAAGAGTTCTAGCTCTCTGACACATGCAACATGTTATCCCAAATACGCAGGAGAGCAACATAGGTACAGATATGATAAAAGAGTATCTCTGTACCTGTGTGTATACATGGAAACTTTGTTAATTTTATTCTTCACTGTTAGGTTTTCAAAAGGCCCATTTTATTTCTCACACATGAGTGTATGTGGCATATTAAGATGAGCTAACTCACTGGAATACTAAAGAAAAATTTCTTGGGAGTGCTGCGTGATGAATTAATATTTATTTGGTTATGACTTTTGGATATCAGCTCCTTTTTATTTTCAATAAAATGTCCAGAAAAATGTCCATTTATATTTCTCATTGCTTTTTTTTATTAGGGCAGAAGTTTCCTTTCCCTGTGGAGAACAAAGCCAAGACTAAAATATATCTTCTATGTTTAAGAAGAGGATATTATAGGCTCTTTGATAAGGTTAAATCCTACAATTATTACAAGTATCCCTATAGTGTACAAAATGTTATCGTATATTTGGAGTTACTGATATTTTCATCCAGCTAATTTCTCTGTTTAAATAACAAAATTTATGTTCTTTCCCCCCAACCTTATTATATATTTCAGCTAGGACTAGTTCCAATTGTGCTATGATATTCAGTAATTGTTTTATGGTAATCTATAGAATACCATATATATTTCAGCTAGGACTAGTTCCAATTGTGCTATGATATTCAGTAATTGTTTTATGGTAATCTATTATCATAGCCCATTATTGTAGTATATGTTCCAAGAATGAAATTAGCTTTGACTGCTTCCTCTCTTATTTATCCAGCCAGTTTTCAATTATCCATTCCATTCAAGGGGCAATCCGAGTTGTGCAAAATCCAAAATAGTTTCTAATCAAAGGATTACATAATTCAACTTTGAGTTGAGGTTCTTCAATGAACATGACTGTGTCTGATCTTCTAGCATTGCAATAAAATGAAACAAAATTGTGGGAGAATAGACTAATCAGAAATTAGACAGCTGTCCAGTTTCCCTGGCTTGCTTCCTTGCCTTTTTTCCCCTAAAGCTCTGTTCTCTGTCACTCCATGATCCATACATCCTGGTATATCCAAGACACTCCTGGTTTATGCCTGGTTTATTTGATTATTAATGGTACCCTTTTTACTCTCAAAAGTGCAGTTTGGATGGCAAATTAGATGATCACAATAATTGTTAATGACTTGACTATGTGTCTGTCATAGAATACTTAACTATAAGACATTCCTCAACCTGACAAACTGAATATTTCTAACCTTTTTTTTTTAAGTATCAGCAATAGTGAAGTATCAATAAGGGGTTATATGCCTCTTTAATGTCAAGTATAAGAGAGATATAACGTTATGGCTGGAACCCCAGAATATTGTAGTACGTGTGGAACATTAAGGATTCCGTGGATTGGAGTGGAAACCGAATTGACCTGAGATGCCAAGAGAATAATTATGTTTGAAATTCACCTGGGAGCTATACTTAGCCATGCAGTTATCTAGGGAAGGCCTGTTTCAATTTGATACTGAAATCCTTTCTTAGCCAACTGCACAATTCCCATTCTGTTCTTCTGTGAGGTTTCTCAGTAGCTCCACTATCAATTTAGATCTAAAAATAAATTACCAAGGATGTCTATAAAATTGAAGGAGGGTCTCAAGTCTTTTTGTACATGTGAACTACAGTTGTATCAGTTAGGTACGGTGACCTGACTTGGGACAGCCAACAATATAGCCAGAACAGTTGGTGCCAAGACTGACTATTCCTAATTGATCACCCACATGTTATTTGGTTCAAATATCTCTGAGTGTCCCAGATATTCAGAAAACTCCAAAAGCAAATGGAGGTAGGAATGGTGAGAGGGTATTTTCTAAGCACACGGGTAAAGGATGCCATAGATTTGTCCTTAATAAGACGGATTGAAGGGAGCGGGCATTGGACACTGTGGCTAAAACTCTTGTCAGCATATTCCCAAGTACTTTCCCTAATAGTAGGGAGGTTTCTGGCTATAAAATTTGCCTAGCTCCAAATCAAGCAAAAAACAGAAAAATAAGTCCTGCTACTCTTATTAAAATTTTGAACCACAGTATATCAGTTAACTATGCCACATAATAAAGTACTCCAAAATAAAGTGGTTTAAAACAGCAACCATTTTATGTAGTTCATTATTTTGCAGTTTGGCAATTTAAGCTGGACAGTTGGGTGCTTTTCTGATTTTAGCTCCATGCCATTCTACTGTAGTCTGCTGTGTGAGTCAACCTATGAAGCTTTGCTTCTGGGATTTGGCTGGTTGTTGTTCAGGAAAAATTAATTCTTCTCCATGGTCTTTCATTTTCTAATAGGCTTCCCTAGGCTAGTTCTCTTGATGGAAGTCTACCTCTCAGGATAGTAGTGAGGGGTGTGGCAACAGCAGGGATCCTTACTGCAGATCCTCAGCCCCATATTCACAGTCTACACCCTCTTCTTTCAGATTATTGGGCAAGAAATATTATAGAGGCTCATATATTATAGAGCAGTGTCCAGTAAGAGTACTGTTTCCTACTGCTCAAACTTTATCTTCCCCAGGAATAAAATTATGGAAAGTGTGTGTGTGTGTGTGTGTGTGTGTGTGTGGAGGGAGAGAGAGGGAATAAAATTATGGAAAGTGTGTGTGTGTGTGTGTGTGTGTGGAGGGAGAGAGAGAGAGAGAAATTGAAGGGTTAAAGGCATGCAATTCATGATCAGAAGCTAAAATGTGGTAGAAGAGGGGTTATTGGAAAAATGAGAAGGTGCCTTAGATGTCTATCTTGTTCAGTTCTCTTATTTGACAGCTGAGATAGATGAAGATACAGGTAAAGAGATTACCTAAAATTCAGTAGAAGATTAACCACCATTTTTAGAGACAACAATGTTCTTAGTTTGATGTATGTTTAGACCCATAGGTTCAAGGTTTTGGAGCTATGAAGAGCCTTAAAATTACTTAGCTACTTGCCTAAGGTCATATTGTTAACCAATCCAAAATTAAAACTCTTGTCAATTAACCATTCAACGTTTAATAATAGCATTCAATAAATATTTATTGTGCTCAATATGTGCAAAGCATTGGGCTTGGTGCTGGGGATACTTCCATGAACTAGTTACTAAATAGCCAAGGTCCACTGTCTCTCTAAGAAATTATGTCCTCTCTGGGAAACAGACATCAGTCAACTAATTATATAATTATTTGCTAGAACTTTGGCTAAGTACGGCAAGGGCACATAAAGAGCATTTTACATCAGTGTGGCCAAATTTGGTCTGGAGTTTAGGAAAAACTCAGAAAAGTTCTTTCAGGAAGTGATATCTGAAGTACGAGATGAGAAATAATCAAACAAAAGATATGGGCTGAGAGAATGGAATGAGTGAAGACACTAAGGAGGAACATGGCTGTAACTCCTGGAGGTGACCAGGAAGTCCTTGAAGTTGTTCAAATACTTGTTTTTTAATTTCCCTAATTTACTTACCAGTTACGGGGTTCAGAAGAGGATCTCTTTGATTTTATTCAAATGCTTATATACTAGCACATATTTGCATATAAACTTCCCACCCTTTAAACATATCTAGTGAGAACGTACCGTACCTTTCCTTTTTCACTTTGCAGCACATGTTGGAGATTAAGAGAATATCTAATATCAGCACATATAGCTCTACATCATTTTTTAACATGGTGTATTGGAGTTTATTGTACACACCATAATTAACCATTTCCCCAGTTCTTGGAAATGTAGATTGTTTCTAATCTATTTGTTACAAACAATACGGCAGTGGACATCTTAATACTTGTTCTTGTCCATATGAGCAATTATGTTGGCAGGAAAATGTCTTAGAAGTGAAATTGCTGAGTCAAAGAATATGTGTATTTTTTGTTTAGAAAGAAATTCTAAAATTATGGTTCAAAGAGTATATACTATATTGTATACTTGAAAGTTGCTGAGAAAGTAGATCTTAAAAGTTCTCATCACAAGAAATGATTGTAACTATGTGTGGTGATGAATGTTAACTAAACTTATTGTGGTGATCATTTTTGCAATATATACATCTATCAAATCATTATACTGTACACCTAAAACAAATATATGTCAAATATATCTCTATTTAAAAAAGAGTATCTTTAGTCCCAGCTAAAGTATATGGGGATGTACCTTCCCCATACTTCCTCCATAACTCTGTACTATTACTATAACTTCTTAAAAACCAGGATATGTTGGTTCTTATTTATTTAAAGTTTATGGAAAAAATGAGAATTATAGGAGTAATAGGCACACACACTCATATGTAAGGCAAAAGCTATAGACAGATTTGTGCCTAAATTTTTATACATGAGATGGAACCACAAATGCAGGAAAGAAGTGCATTTATTATGAATTATTATCATTGCCCTTTCCATATAAGACGGGTAACTTTTAGAACATAAACCATGTAATTGTAAGCCATATTTTCTTCCATTTTAGAAGATTCATACTCTGTGATGTGAGATTAACTGAAGCAGTGGATTAACAGGCAACAAGATGTGAACCTTAAGAGTAGTTGATAATGTTTTTCATTACACAAATGGTTTCCAAATATTCGTGTTTGTTCATTGTAGATGCAATATACGTCTAACTAATGCCATTTTGTAAACCCAGTTTAATAGTTTTACTAAACAGACTTCAGTTATTTTTAAGTAAATCATATTTTGAACATTTCTTCCAACAAGTTTGTTTTAACAGGCTTGTCAAAATTGTTTATGAGCTGATAAAAATACCATCTTCTGTAAATTTATTTTAAAAATCAGTGCTACTAAATGTTTCACCCTGTAATTTTTGGACCTATTGTGAAAAGGAGTAAAATATATTTTTATAGTTACTTTTATTTAAAAAAACATAAAATATGTACATGAAGAGTTTTCAACAAGCATATGCTGAAGATATATTTTTAAAACAAGGCAACAAACACTCATAATGGACTTAATATTAGTATGTACATACTGTAATTTTATGAAACTAAAGCAGTTTCTGCTTAGCATTTAGTTTTAAATGTCCAAACTTGTGGCATTTATACTCCATTCTGCAAGCATTTTCTCTATGTGGTGATAGGTATGACACTTCCCAAGAAAAGTGTTTATGTTGGTCATAAGGCATAGGTTTTATATTTTTGCAGAGATGAGCATGACTCTAAATATGAATAATGCTTTTGATGTCAGATCTAAGAGTAAAATGCAATACATATTTGGATTTACCCTGTTGGATTAATCCCCTACTCAACCCAACCCCAGTATATGGTAATTTAGTTCTCAAATAGAAATTTTCCTTTAGAAATGATTTATTAGCATATGATAAAATTGCTTTTCTTATCATAGTAGAATGGCAAATAAGTATCTGTTTATTAAAACAAAACCTGCATCTGTTCAGCTTTTTTTCTCTTTGCTGATAAGAAGTATGTCTTCTTTCTAAAATAAATGGTAAAACAGTAAAAAGAATAGAGTTTCCAGGTATAGTTTAGAGGTGATCAGTTTTTAGAATTGATCCTAAACGTTCAGCTAGAAAGGATTTGAACTACCTGAGTAGTGAGTTTTTGTGTACAGGGTGGCTATACCTCAGTGGTATTAAAAACTAATTGCTTAATTTTTATAGACTGTCAAGGCTTACAGATTTCACAGACTGTCAATACATAGCATATATTCCATTGCACAAGAGCTCAAGAGCTTGGGCTCTGTATCAGAGCATTAGTTTGATTACTGTCTCTTGTCTTTTTTACTGTTTTGTAAAATGAGGATTACAGTACTATCAAGTTCATTTGATATGAATATTCAAAAAGATAATGAGTGTATGGCACATGTCTCAGTGCCTGGCACACAGTGGACTCTCAACCAATAATAATCATTATGAATCACATTTTTAAGTAATCACAATATTATAGTAAATGCCAGTTTATTCATATCAGAAAAATATGTGAAATACCGCATTTTACTGGTTGGAAGATATATTTAGTTCCATTAAACTACATTTTTGAGTTTCCATAACAAAATTAGAATTCATATTCTTATTAGGATGTATCATAGTCCCACTATCTGTCAAATAACTTTTTAGTTTTACCAACTCAAGGAAAACAAAAGAAAAACGCAAATTGAAAATTGCAATCTTAAAATGTAATTTCCTGCAAACAAAAACCATGAAAGAGAAAGAACACATTCTAAAATTATAAAGACATATGTAATTTACAATATTATTCTTAGAAATTGATATTGCATATGTGCTTCTAAAATTTGAAAGGTACTAGAACTTAGAAAGAGAAAAAATTTACAATTATTATAATAGAATTGTTTTGAAGATAAAGCTGTGATTTTAAATACAAGGCATATTTTCTCAACCATAATTCAATAGAGGGAGCTCCACTACTTTTTTTTTGTGAGCACTGTAGGGTGCTTTATTAATTATGATTTTCTGGTGACCTCTAATTTAATGGTGAAATTATTAAAAATCTGTAATTTTAATATTAATGTTTTTTTGAAATTGAGTAATATCTTCCTCTTGCTAATGGAATTCAAAAAATACTTCTACAAATAATTGTTTTAAAACCCTAGTTCTTAGTTCCCTATACCCTTTGGATAATAAATCACTAGAAGAAATTAAAGTAGGTGTACTCTTGAGAAGCATACTTTAATATAGCAAAGCATCAAAGGAGAACAAAGTTTATTTCCAATAAAATAATGAATATTTTGATAATACTTTTGTGGTATCTATTAAGTGAAAACAGTTATATATTAGAACAGGAGAAGAAAAATAGTATTTTTCTCACTCTGCCTAGATTTTTAATCAAGTGATTATAGATTTCTATGTGGAAATGGCCTATACTCATATCTTTCCCTCTTTTTTATTTTCCCCAATATCCCCTTGATTTAGATAACTCCAACTATATTTTCAATCTAAGTTGATATCCATCACCTGTGTGACCCTGACAATTCATTTACCCTTTATGAGGTTCACTTTTGTCAAGGAAGTATTGTCTCATATGATTTCTAAGATCTTTGCAGCTTAAAAATTCTAAGATTCAAAATTATACATTGATTTAGAATATTTTATATAGGTTTGAATCAATGGTAAGCAATAATTTTTTACTGGAGGTCCAATTAAGGAAAAAAAGGTTTTAAATGACGATCCCCATTTACTCTTTATTCAAAATGGAAATTATTTTTTTGAGTTCTGCAGAAAATTGCATAATCTCACACATAGACCTCCTAATTTATTTCAAAAATGCCATCAGTTAAAGAAACAGCCCAGTTGTCTGGTACATGTAAGAATCTCCAAAACAGAGACAGATTTTAAACATTTCATATTAAAATTAGATATGTGCTCTTGTGGCGGTGCTGGTAGGGAAGCCTGGGATTGAGGCCTGTAGTTTATGCATTAAGGTTTTAAGCGTTCTTTCAAGTAAGTGCTGGTTTTATTTAGTTTTCTTTCTGTGATAGATTAGAGTTTGAGAATGTGGCTTCTGGAGCCAGACTGTGTGGTTCTGAGACCTGTATCTCCATCCTCCACCCTCCCAGCCAGGTGACACTGGTCAAATTGCTTAACCCGTCTTCTGTCCTAATTTGTGCAGTAGGGACAAACTCATCCAATCGTATGACTGTCAAATAATACGCTCTCAATAAATTGTTAGTATTATTGAAATATTTAATTTCAGTTAATCTTTCCACCTTCCCGCAAATACAAATATAAACCCAGCTTACTCCGATGAGTACATAAAGAAGAGAGGTCTCAGGTTGTTCAAAATCATAAAATTGATAGCTGTAGCTCCTCCCCACTCCACCTTTTTTCCCTACTCAAGAAGTGGAATATTAATGAGAGTGATGTCATGTTATTTATTGGGCATAACCTTGAATCTATTCACTATATAAAATAAATAAATCATTCACAAATGCCTAGACTTTATCCATTAATTATTAGTATCATATTCATGATGACACAATTCTTATCTGATAATAAATCATCATTGCATTGTGATCCTGTGGTTGAAATCTAAACTTAGAGGTAAAATTAAGGCTAAAAAAGAGACACCTTGCAGATTGTAGTTCACAATGTCTGAGAGCATATTGCTGTTTTAGGTCATTTCTGTAAGTTGCCCAGAGGTAACTTAGGAGTAAGAAAATGTGTGTGTGCTTATAACAGATTTATGTAGACTCTAGATTCTGAGTAAAATAGAGTAGTGATCATAAGAAGTTTTAAGGAAGTGAACAAAATAAACAGTCTAAAGTTTTCCCTAACTTCAGTCTAGCTCCCCTCCAATCTCTTCTCCCCTCTGCCATTAAAATGAGTGAGATATGAATAGAATCTTGTAACTGCTCTGCTTAAAATACTTCAATGGCTCCCTGTTGCAGTAAGGATAAACTGCAAACTTATTAGCATAGCATTTAAGGTTCTTCATGCATTTCTCAACACAGTCTTTCTTGGAAGTCCATGCTCCAGCCATACTTCTAAGTGTGCCATGGCCTTCTTGTTTCCTGTGTTGTTATTCATGTCACTGTCTTCTTCCAGAACTCTCTCTGCACCCTCCCCCATCACCCTCCCTTTGTCTGAAAAATAGCTAGCATCTCCATCCTTCAGAACACAGTTTAGATTCCATCTTCTCCAGAAATTCTTCGTTGATCGTCCTAAAGTGTCCGTTCAGTGTAGTTCCAGAGCTAATTTCACTTATTGCCTATTACCTGTTTATTCATTTCTCTCTACTTTAGAATATTTTTGTGTTCTAGAGGCAGGGGCTATGTCTTAGTCTTTTTTCTGCTCAGTGTCTACTGATATACAGTATATCCCCAGTACATATATGATGATTGAATAAACACAGTCAATATTAGAAATATCGATTATTAATAAAGCCTACGTATATTCACATATGAATTAGAAATATCTGTATTGAGACAATTTTTCAATTGCTTTTAAAAATTTAGTTAGAGAATGACTAATATCCTGAATTATGGTTCTTTAAAAAAATAAACAAAACAGTATTTGCCGTATTCTACCCAAGCTACGCAATGAAGTATAAAAAGAAATGAAATAAAGTTAGACTAATTTTTCTTCCAGGTGTCAATCCAGATTAACATAAAATAAAAACCTTAATAACTGTCTTCTTTGAGTTTTCATAGACATTGAACATTAAATGTAAGATCATCCGGAGAAATACAAAAATTTATTTAAACTGATTTATTTAACTAAGTTTTTCTAGGATAATTCTAGGAACACATTCTCAGTAGGCAGTAAACGACTGGTAATATTTTTATTTCTCCTGTTTTTAATTCTTAGATTAAACCTTTGGATCAGGGCATTTTCCTGAATATGGCAAAAATAGTATAGAAAAGATTTCATGAGAAGTTGATCAATCACACAGGCAATATTGAATATATTTGTACCACAGAAAATATGTGTGTATTGTGGACCATGCCTTGAATGCTGTTAACAGTAAAATATCAGAGATAATTCAGAGAAAATCTAGTGTTACTTTTGCAGAAGGATTTTTTTATTGACGAATTAAAAGAATTCAGACACAAACCTAAGAAAAAATTGAAAGATTTTGTTTTTACTGAAAAATAAACCTTGTGCTCTTGAAACTGACATCTTTTCTCTGGGCAAAATAATCTAAATCCTTATAATCTTTTTAATTAAAGTCTTTTTTTTTAATAAGCCTTTATTTTATTTTATTTTATTTTTACTTTACTTTGGATCCTTCCCAGTTGTTCTGAATTTTAACTTCCCTATGGTTTTATTCCCCATAGAAAACATTGTTAGTAAATTTTTACTTCTATGGTCTGATGGTCAAGTCCTGAATTCCCACAGAGAAATTCTAATATTTTTCTAATATGTTGTAAAAGTTACTTGTCCAGATAAACCAATATAAATGCAACATGTTGTCACTAATAGCTCCCATGTATTGTATACCTGCTGTGCTCTATGCACAGTAGTACTTTACAAAAGAATGACCAATATATTGGTATAATCAATTTTAAATGTAAAAACTGTACTTTTTATTCTATTTTTTGAATTACAAAATACTCTCACTTTCAGCCTTTACAATATAAGACTTTGAATGCAGTATAGCATATGTATCAAAAAGTAATCAGAGCAAAGGTATTATCAAATAAAGCCAAGTAAATGAGACTTTCTCTTTCTTTAAATATACAAAACTGGTTGGGCCATACCAATGACCTGTTAAGAGTCTGGATTAATCAAGTAGTCTACATGAAAATTATTATGTTTTATCTCTTCTACTTGAAAAAATGTTACCCATTTCTATGACAAATACTGCATGGATTCTTGGGTTCTAATACAGATTTCACATTAATGATATTGTGATCCAACAAAATAATCTTCCCACAGACATGTCAGACAATATAAAAATAATAGAGATTTCACTTTTCCATGGAAGCAGAATCTAAGGTTAATACAATGAAATAATTTTCTTCATCAACGAGCCTTATTTTATTCTATGTGAATAGGTTTAAAAAGTTAAATTTTACTATAATGGGTGTAATTACAGGAAACGTTGAGTGTTCTGTATATGCTGTAGAGGACATGTGATACCTAAGTGGGCAGCTTGTACTACTGAGGAAGGTACAGGAGGGAATGAGTGGACCTCTCTACAGAGAGAAATGAGAGACAAAACCTGAATGCTAGCATGAAAGAGAAATTGCTGTTTAAAAAGAGATAACCACAGATTGCTTACATGGACCAGTAACATCATACTATAAAATAATTTTTATTTTTGGCTCTGCATGGAGTTGATAATACACTCTAATAATTCCAAATTTGAATCTCTCTTCTCAATAACTAAAAATCACTTAATTTTTTACCTTGGAGAGGGGAGAACAATGGCTGGAAAGAAACTTCTTACAGAGAAATTTTGATGTAAATCTCTATTGAAATCCAGATACTTATTGACCAAATTTATCAGTGCTTATCAAATTCTACAATAGCAGAATGTGAATTCATCATTCTTTATCAAAGTTGAGTAATTCTGAACAGTCTAAGACATATCATTTAATAGTGAAATTATACAAATATACATCTGTCAGTTTCCAACTGAGCGTATTTGTGTATACTCAGATTTTTGGTGAGTGCTAAAGGCTTATCTGTACAGATTCAGTTCCCTGAACCAGTGAGAATCTAGTAAGACAGTGTTTTTGAAACTACTCCCCCTAAGAGATGGATGGAACGTATACTATTAATATAGTATTGAATGATCTGCTCCAAACCTAGAGATCAGTGGGCCTGAGATAAGACTTGAGCATTGGGATTCTATTTCAAAGAGTGGGGCTGGGCTGGAATAAAGAGTTTACTTCCCAAGTGTGCAGAGGAAGTTAAAATTAGAGAAATGAGTATAACAGAGAGATGAGTGGGTGACTAGTCAAGTTCTGGACAGGGGAGTCTGATGGGTGAACAAACCTGAAGGAAGAAGAAATGGATTTTAGAAAACCAGAGTTAGGAAGACAAAACTGAACCAGTGAAACGTGTTTGGTTAGAACAGGTGCCTCTACATCTGTTTGGAATCAACTACGCAATGGTTCATGCATGGGCCAACTGAATAGAAATATTCAAGGTCATAATAAACTGAAGATTTGGTTCTACTTACAGCTTCCCTGTCTTGGTTTATTCATAAAGAGAGAGCCCAAACAAATCCATTCTCATTGGCTAGGGACATTATTACCCATGCTTAGATTTTGCACGACTTTTCCCTACATCCTACCTTCCTACCCCTTTTCCCTGTGACCTTTACCCCTGGACATCAGACCCCACTTCCTGAGAGCCTAAACTTGGCCTATCATCATATTAAAGTAAATATATATGTTTAGTTTCTTTCTTAGTGAGTTGTGGATTTTTTAAAATTAAAACTATGTGGAAGGTGTTTATTATTTCCTATCGAGTTAGGCGTATTTATGAGAAGCATACCTGTTGGGACACAAAGCCCAATTCAGGAACTACCAAATAACTGGTATCACTGTATGCCTTTTTCAAGCACGGTCTACAATGTTTAAAATGCTATCTTTCTGAGCTTAATCCTTGAACATGAAAACAAATATCAAAGGTAGTATGAAGAAGTTATCTAATAAACATTATTTTCCCAGTAGTTTAAATCTCACTCTGGTTAATATCATATTAAGTGTTAATGCTATTTCAAATTGATAAGTTTTGAGTTTTATCTTCTTTTTTCACCTCAGATCATTTTCTAGATAGAAATTTAGAGATTTCTCCATAAGAGAAATAGAATAGCTGAGGAGTAATTACATTTTCCACAGCAGTATTTAGTAGTCAGACAGGCTGAGCTTCCAAATGAGTTTGCTATAGGAATGGTAGGAGGAAATAAAAATAATAAATGATCCTCCCCACCTCCCTCAAAAAACCCTAAGAAACCGTCAAACAAAGCCCAGAAACGCATCAAACATAAGATCATCCTTTACTTTTTTGTTGGTTATTTACTTTGCCCTCTGGAAATATTGCACAACCTGTTAGCTTTTTCTCTTTAGATGTTTGCAGGATACGGAATGTACTACTAAGTTTAAAAAAAATAACATTGATTCTCACAGCAGAACCAGTGTGTACTTGTTAACCACATAAGTACACTGTTAAACATAGTTGCTTCACAAATAATAAAATAAAATGAAAAAGAAGAAAACAGGCCCCATGCAAACAGTTCATACACTCCACTAACTTTATTATTTAGTAATTAAGCTAGAAAACATTTAATAGTGAGTGTTGGTTTATCATTGTTGAATCAATAACAGTAACCAGGATCATTGTGGCATTAATAACAGTGACCAGGAGCTTTCCTACTCTGTGGGGCTTGACTGCCCATGGTCAATGGCAGAGTGATGTAGAAGATTGGAGCGGGAATATGAGCCCCAAGTTTTGGTTCTGCCTTTGTCAGCAGCCCTGGGATTTTGGTTAGTCACTTCATATATTTGTTCTTTATTTCTTTGCTTGTTCAATGATGATATTAGGCCAGAACTGGGTGGATTTCCTTCCATGTGATTATGTGTTGTGTGATTTAATTCCATTGCCAAATAAAAAGGATCTTTGCATTGTATCTTTTGGTATTATTTGTTCTTCTTTTGTTCTCACCAGCATGCTCAATTAAGGGCTAGACATGTAACATTTTGCAGATTGAGATTCCCAGTCACAGTGGACCATAAATAAAATAACAAATCATAGAAATAAAGAATACAGTACAGACAAGCATTAACAGTGTGTGAAATTATGATAGACAAGGAGGGATACAACTTCTCCCCTGTTCAACACTGAACATACTTCATGAGAATACACTATTATATTTCATTTTGGTCTCAATATTTTAAATAAAGATTTAGAGAAATTGGATTTGGTTCAGAGAAAAACAATAAACTTGATTAAACCTTATACAATACAGGTTCTGTGAGGAAGAGTTAACGTCTGGAGAAGGAAGGTATAAACTGTGAATTAATAGCTGTTGTGAAAACACTGATCCATGATTTCCTGTCTTCACAGACAGCTGTTCCACACCAATAATCACAAAACAGGATTCAGCAGCTGAAAGAAAAAGCTAGTTCCTTGACTTTGAATTTGCTGCTTTTGAGAACGACTGAGAGACCGCTATCGCTGATAGTGTTAGAAAATGTTATAGCCAATTGTCTGTCTGGAATGTTTTATATGTATTCCATACTCAAGGCAGAGATGTTTCTGATATCTCTTTCAATGTAGACATCACTATGAAAGGATAATAAATTTGGTGATAAATACTTCATTTTTCTTATCTGTAAAGTGATATAAACTGTAATTTAAGATCCCTTCTGGTTCAAATTGTCTATGATTTTTGAGTGTTGGGATGTTGGATCTACACCTTAGCTTAATATTTGATTGTAGAAATATCCTTCTAGGAAACTTAGTTTAAGAGACCAGACTTTTCTTTCTTTTTCTTTTAAAAGATAAAATGGGTAGATTTTGAACTTAATAATTATTGCAATAGATTCCAAATGAGTCTAGCCACACCCTGTGGATCTTTTAGCTCTTGGAGGCTCAAAATCCTGAGACTTTACAATCAAGATATAAAGACTATAAATTGAATGGTTATATTAAGGGTTTTGTGAAAGAAAAGAGAAAGAATGAATAACTGAAACAAGCTACTCAAGTGGGCAAGTTATGTAATGTCTCTAGGTCAGTTTACTTATCTGTAAAGTGAAAGGAATAATAATAATTATATCAGAGTTTTGTTGAAAGAACTAAATGAGATAATCTTTGGAAAGTAATTAGCAAATTGAATGGCAAGGAGTACAGGCTTCAGAAATGTTAGCTATTACTGTTAATACTGCCATTATTATCAACATCTTAAATAATGTTTTAATATACCGTACCTTCCATGAAAAAGTTTAAATATGACACATATTCACATATAACAGATAAGAGGAAAAAATTTTCATGTAAAGTGGAAAATTATCCCACTATAATTTTATTTATCCTTTTTTATTAAAAATATAAGGATAGTAAGAAAAATGTGGTGACAGAACAATGTATATGATATGCTTGTTTGCATGAAAGTGGAATATGTCTTTAAACAGACAAAAATTTAACATGCCTGTATACACATAGCTATTTTTTTCTGAAAAATATACAAGAACATTTAGTAATGACTGTCTCTGAAAGAGAGGGCTGGAGATATGAGATAGAAGGGAAGCCATTTTTTTTAAGTGCATATTCTTTTATGTGATTTGAATATTTATAATTTGTGTATTATTTTTAAATAAACTACTAGCACAAAGATCATTATAACAATAGTGCTACTACCAAAACTGTAGAAGAGATACATCTACTCAAGTAGTAATGTATTTATTTTGAATTGAGAAATTAGAACATTTCATTGCATATAGTGCTATCCATGATTATAAAATTTTAGAATAACAGTTATACTCATTTTTGCATGTTTCTTGCTTCTCTTTCTCTTCTTTAGGCCCATGAAAGTTTTCTGATTTATTACAGTAAACCTACAAATATATTGGAATTAAAATGACCCTTCATTTTTATTCACATTTTACAAAATAGTAGTCCACATTTAAGTTTAAATCAATTTAAGACAAGATTGCAGAGTTTGCTTGTTGACTGGCATTTTGAAGTGATTTGCAAATACAAATGTAAGCCTAAATGATGCCTACTAAAAGATTGTTCAGACATATAGTTAACGAATTCACACCTGTGTAGACAAGAAAGTAAGCATGAGAAGAAAACATACAAGAAGAATTTAAATTTTGTATCAGTAATAATTTTCTGACACCAACGTTGTTGAACCATGTTTTATGAAATGGATAACTTTAGAAGCTTGTGGCATCGTAGTCCTGGAGAAATGTTTCTCAGACTCTTAATGATGCCAATAATTAGGCCATGATCAAATTCATTTGTGAAATGGTGCACATTTATACGCACTCTTAAAATTCAGAATATGAATAAACTTTGCTAATGCCTGATGTGAAGAAATTTGTTTAACATTGTTTAATCTGGTGTGTGACTTTACACTTGGAGAAGCAGTGCTTAGGAAACATTACTTTAATCACATTGACAAATAAAATATATTACATTAAATATATTATGCAAATGAAACATATTTTCCAAATTTAGGATTATTTGATTTCTGGCATCATCTAGAACTATATTTCTGCATTAAAAATAAAAATACAACAACAGAAGAGCAAAACAGCCTGCAAAGGAAGGCTACAGTTCATTTCTTTGAAGCTGCATATAAGATTTCTTCATAATTTGGAATTTATATCATCCAGTTTTTAATTTTAAGCTTACTTAAATTATGACTAATTTTAAATTTGGGGAAGTAGCCAGTTATAATTGTATTTTTTTATTATTTTTTGCCTGGTATGCTGAATACTTAGCATCTCATAAATGGAAGCTAGAGGCCTCAGGGATTATCAAAGATATAACTTTACTACACAGAATAGAGAAAATTTGTATTGCCAAACTAATTTTATCAATCATAGAAAATTTCGAAGCATAAATATCTGCAAGTAAAACATTTTTGTTATTCTAATTTAAGGACTACTTAGAGGAATGGAAGAATATTAAATCTTATCTCTTCATTGGAGGAATTTAGCAGGGCTAAATTCTGTGAGGTAGAGTTAACCCTCCTAGCAATCTTTGCAACAATAAAAGATGATTCTTTTCAAGTATAGATTAATACAAAACATGTTTATAACTCACTTGAATCAAAGAGACACCACTTGGCCACAATCTCCCTATAGCTGTTATCTCTGGCATTTTTCAGAAACATCACTCATAAAATGATTCTTTTCCATACTGGCAGTCTAATAATGGTGTTTTACTTTTAGATTGTATTCTGGTATTTAGAAATCCAAATTGGTCTGATTTCTAGGCCCTCCTTTGTATCTGACATTTATTTCACAGCTAGTCAAGAGCTAATTCAAAAGAGATTAGACTTTAAAACACATGTAAACATGTTTTAAAAGAAACAACTGAAAGAATAAGATACTAAAATTAAGACAGGTAGTAAAAGGTTCTTGTTTTTTTAATTGAAAAATATCATGAACACCTGCCTGTAGGTAATCAACAATTCCAGACTACTATAACTGACCTCACTTGTCAAGTATTGAAGCGAGGCTGATTTAAGTAAAGGTGCTTTCAATTTATGAGCTGGAATGAATAGTATATGAAAGGCATTATGAATCCCCTCAAATTGCCATAATAATCCCATAGCTACAGGAACAAACAAAAAGGCTTTGTGTGTTTTTAAAATATAGTTCTAGTCCATTTCCTCAAGAATGCCACATCAGTAGCCAGAGTCCTACAGCACTTTCACTGAGTATGGTAACAGCGTGTAAAACACCTAAAGCTGAAAGAATTAAAATTAATTCTTAGATCACTGAACCACTAAGAAAGTACAGAATAGCTTGGGGCAGTGGGTTGAGTGTATTTAGTTCCTCTTTTCCTTTTCCGTGTAGTCCAACACCTGACTCACTGCCTGTATGCATCTGTCTGAGATGACAGTACCTAAATTGGACATATGAGCAAGGAGGGAAACACAGGCATCTTGAGACATTTCCAGTTGGCTGCTGTAGACACCACAGGCCTGGCCAGCCAGCTACCACTCTCACTCCCGGATGCTTGGGCTTTTCCATCTTGAAGAGGCACATGGCCTGTCAATCAACATTTCTTTGCTTCCTTGCTACCATTTATATTTACTAAGCCTCAAAGGTTTCCATTAACTCCTTCAACCTAGGCTGACTTTGTAAAACAGACCTTTGTCCCAGACGATTTTTACTAAGTTATCACTGTTTTTTAAGAAAATGCAAGATATGAAGCATATTCCACAAAGTATTCCAGAAAATTATTATTTTCCTTATTTCAGAGTTACATTGTTTGCACTTAGAACTACACAGCTCTATGGCCTATGGGTCTCATGAATTTATTGTCATGAGCAAACTTATTTAGTCTGGAAAATGATTTTTTTTTTTCATTTTAAGATTAACTGCAGCCATACATAAAGTGTGGCAGGCCAATAACTATATTTTGGAAAATTATTTAATAATTCAGTAGCTTACAGAGATTGCCTTTACTTTTTCTGAATCCATCATAGTGGCCTTATAAGGTTTTGCTTTATGTTGTTATCCTTTCCATTAATATGGAAAGTAGGAGTAGTTTTATAATTGGTGAAAAAACGCAGGGTAGGTAATAATAACCAGGTTCATATAGAGTTTTTCATAAGGTTATAAACTGGAAGTGTGGTAAATAAAGCATGCATCTCATGCCACAGAATTGCACCTAAAGCTTATCATAAGTTAACAATCAGTATCTGTGATTTAAATTTTAATCAAGTGACCTTCCTACCAACTTACTGACAAGGGATTTGTGCTATTGAAATTTTTTAACAATTACTTTGGACTCTTTTATAGCTCTCCATTAAAAAAAAATATTTAGTGACCACAACAGAGTATGCTTTTACATTTTATGTTGAATCATATTCAATGGAACTTTTTCATAGTGATGTTCCACATATTGTCACCTTCATCCTGTATAGTAAAATAGGTATCTAGAGCTTTTTGTCCTTGGAGAAAATACAGAAATGTAGATATCCAAAACAACAAATAGACTCCTACTTCTCACATGTAGATGTTTTTTCTTACTTTCTTACTCTGTATACTCATGTTATATATTCTATCTGATTTCAAGTGACTTTTCCACATTGGATTTCTATTTTAGATTATTTACCCTGAAAATATGCTTTCTCTTACTAAGTCAAAAGTAATTAACTAAATATGACCTGATTCTGGTACCTGTGTTGCTTAGGATCTTTTATGGTAGTGACAGTGGTCTACTTGATCTAGCTTAAGCAAAAAAGGGGATTTATAATGAGGGTACAAAAAAAAAAAAACCTCTATAACAAAGGGAGATGATACAACTAGGACTTAGAACGTGGGAACTAAATAGAATCAAGGGCATGAATGCTGTCAGTTCTCGGTCTTCATTTCTCAGTTCTTGTTTATCTTTGTGTGCCTTCTCTCTTTCTACAGACTATCCTGTTTTGATTCTAATGCTGAAGGCTAGTCTATCTCCTGGATTTAGTTCTCCTCTACTCAATAAACTAACCATCATGGTTTGCCTAGTTTCAGTTCCAAATTAGCATGGAAAGGATTCTTTTTGGCTCAGCTTGGATCAGATACTGACTTTGGATCAGTCAACTAAGGTTGGAGGAGGGGAAGTTGACAGGTTTCTGTGCAGTTTCGTGAAAACTGGGCATGTGGTAACAGAAGGGACTGGGCAGGCAAAATAATACTTGCTTACTACAGCACTTTTAATTTAATTTAACTAACCTAATGTTTATTGGACATCCATTATGAGCATGCCATTGCATATAGCTATTGTGTTGAATAAAGATGAATAAGATACAGTTTCTGTATCAAAAGATGTAACAGGACAGAGCAGCTACACAAATCATTGGAGTACAATGCAGACAGAGAATGGAGAGAAATAGGAGGTCAAGGAGATAAGAGGTTTGATCCTCTTGAGAATATTTGGAAAAGAAGAGATCTAAATATGTATGTGGGTCAACAGAAAAGAAGGAGCAAGCCAAAGGGGCAGAACTAAACTGGGAAGCAAATGGGGATTGATTGAGCAAACTGTTAAAGTTGGAGGAGGAGAAGCCAAGAAATGGGAGAAGAGTACTTAGGAACTTGGGCTTCTTCCTCAAAGGTGAAAACAAAATATGGATAAAGGCGTTAATACCAGTTGAATTTTAAAAGTAGATCTGTAGTGGACTTAATAAAGTTTTTGACATTCTACAGTGATATCTACTCCCTACGAGTTAAAATATGATAGAACCATTGCCTTCTTCACTGCCTGGTCCTCTGTTTCTTTTGTTCTTTTCCCCTGTCCTGGATGCTCCTGTTGTCAGCAGTTATTGGAATAGCTAACCCCGCAGAAGAAATTCAGAAGAGATTGTTCCCTTACAGGTTATCATTCCTTTCCAAAGGTCATGGCCTCTGGATTCATTTTGTAGCAGTTCTATAGTTCTCTTGTTATACACCAGCATGTGAAATAGTAATTTTTATAAAAAGGGAATGTATATCTTTAGGCATTAAATTGTTTGTTGACTTTCTATTTGTTGGCTTTCAGCAAGTTTTCAGATCATGGTGACAGATTTCCTATTGCAGATGGATTGAATCAATTTTTTGAAGTAACATATTTTTGTGAGGCTATATAAAATGGTGTGCTAGAGTTAAAATGTATTACTTTGCCCAATTTCCCACTTTCTAGTAAAGTTTATAATTCAAACAAAAATACAATAAAAATGCGTCCTAAAATTGTACTTTGTGAAATGATGATGGCCATTATTCTGCCCCTTGAGGCTCATAAATTATCCTCTTGGTATCTGTTCCTTTATTTAACTGGCAATATAAGTTTAGAGTTTACAGATGCAATCCTTACTATTATTTTCAAGTTTTTATTTTTCTTCATTCTCTGTAAACACTAATTTGAAAAATAAAGGATAATTTTTGCAAATTTTACACATGTATATATGAACTGAACCTATCCAAAGTGCTAGAGTTAATATATTGTTATGTTGAGTAACAAGAAGTGATAGCTAAAAGTTTAAATGGATGACTAAATTTAAAAAATAATTTTTGCCAGTTATGGAGAATAATAGGTAATAGATTTTATTTTTCAAGACCAATCCCTCCTCAAATAATCCTCCCCCCAACAACACCAACAAAAAACCAACTAACTACCCATTCACAAATTCAAAACTATTTATGTAATGATTGTCACAATAACTTTTTAAAGAACATTTTGTTTTCCAACTACTATTGACTAAATTTGAATAAGAACATATCCATTTTAATGAAGCTTTTAAAAAAGCTTAACTTCTGTTCTATAAATGAAATTATGTATTTGCTAGCACTAGAAATACCTAAAATGATAGTTTGGGATATCTTTTAAAATCTACTTTCTTTCAGAAAAAAGGTTTCTATTTTTAATGAATTCAATCAACAAACATTTGAGTGCTGGCCATGGGCTAGCCATTGTGCTAGGTTGGGCAGTGGGGATACAGCAGCAAACACAATATGGTCCCATGGAGCTTTCATTTCATTGGAACTGTGGTTCTCAAACTTGGACATGCATCAGAGTGACCTGGTTAGCTTGCTAAAACATAGATTGTCGGGTCCAGTGCCTAGAGTTTCCAATTCAGCACTTCTGATGTGGGGTCCAGAATTTGCATTTCTAAGTTCCCTTATGTTGCTGATACTGCTGGTCCTGGAACCACATTTTGAGAATGGCTGTGCCAGAGGAAGGCAATGTTGTCTATCTACCCAGTCTCCAATTAGCCTACCTTCTGCTGACCCACGCCCACTGCAGGACCCACTTTGTAGTTATTTTCAGTAGTAAATATGCTTTCTGTAAATGCAGTCTGGTGTTTGGATAGCCCACAGATTGTATAGTTGCTTATCAAATAATCAAGAAATTTACAAGGTCAGATAGATACAGTTTTCAAAGACAAAGCTACCTAGTTTATCCCAATAAAAATGTATCATCAGCATTATGGCTTGATTTCCAATTTAATCATCACTTTATTTTAACATAAAGCTTTTCTTTCTGATCTTTTGGTAAGCTTCCAGATTTCCATAGTCTTTTAAAAGTGATGGCCAGTGGTTCATTTATTGCAATTAAGATGGATAGCGCATGCCAGCTGGAATGACTACACTTGTGTTTGTTGTATAAATTATTTTCCTAGTATGAAAGCCTTTTTTATGGCTTTTGCTTTGGTCATATCTTTTGTATCCTAAACCATTAAATATAGCACATTTAGGAGAGATATTTATAAAGAAGCTGGTAGTATTTACTAATTTTTAATCACCATTAATTCATGTCTGCATTTTTCTTAGCACTGAAGATTGCCTTTCACTTTGTTCCTTCTGCCAAGAGCAGCAAAAGAAAAGGGCCTCTAGCCCTCATAAGCCTTTTTTTTTTTTTTTTTTTTTGATTACCTTTACACTTCCTTTATTTTGTTCTGAGTCTCAGCCCTTTCCCTTGGGAATCTTAAGTGAGTTGGGGCAGTTTACCCAAAGTACATAGAAGCACAGCCCCAAATGTGAATTTCTTATAAGGTATATTTGAAACTACCTTAAAATACGGATAGCAATAAACTTTTATATTTTAAAAATGTTACTTGAATTTGGTGGTCTTTTCCATTTCAAAAATAAATGCACCTCAGATTTTATAGGAATTATTCAGATAAAGTATGGATACTGGTCGCCTTATTTCTGTATCCATTATAGTGCCTAACACATTTTAGTAAATACTTGCTAACCTGACTATTTTTGTTATATACATTTTAACTTCAGAGGAAATTGCATATCTGTTATTTTTCTGAGGTTTAGGATAGTCGCTGCTACATTTACAAGACTCATCTTCCCTTTTAAATTTTATAAATTTGAAAAGATAACTAATATATAACACTGTGTAAGAATATTAATTTAATTATTATCCATGTGCCTAATAACTAGTTAAAACAATTCAGAATATCTAACAAGAAATATTTAGCTATATTTTAAATATTTAGCTCAATAAACATAGTATTGCACGTATATACACATATTAGACCTAAGTAGAATTATTGTCTGCAACTCTTTAGATTTCCTTATCAAATTTCAATATAATGAAAAACAGTAAATGAAATAAGCAAAAGGCTATGCCTAGTTATTGTTATTAATGTTAATGTCTCTATCTCATAATTGTTTAAGGTTCTATCTATCATGATAGTTTTGTGTTTTTCGGTCCAGTCTTGCAGGTTGGAATTTTCTGACCACCCAAACTGTGAAAACCTGCCCTCCCTGGAAAATCCAAAAAAGCTGGTCAGTTCACACAAAGACAACAAGGGTCACTCTGTTTGGAAAACTTTGGCTCTCTTTCAGCAGAGTTGCCATTGGCCTGAGAATACAGAGTATTTTTACCCGCTGGCTAAAATTAACTTGTTTAGTAGACAGCCTGCATCTCTTTGTATAAAAACTGTTCTTAAAAAGTAGCAAACATTGTTTTAAATTCCCTTACTGCATCCCTCACTACCATTGCCTACTTTCTGTCTCTGACTTATTAACAAACACCTTTATTCTTATATACAAATTTTATATGTTGTCACTACTTCTGTTTTCAAACAATTGACGTTAAAAGCATAATAGCTGTCTCCCTGGAATTTATATCTTGTATTTGATGGAGCGCCATTGAGACATGTAAACCCTGCTGAGTTCTATATACAGCTACTTGAGAAGCTTTTTAAGGAACTGTGATGCAGGAGCAACACAGTAGAGGAGCTAGACAGAATCTTCCAGAGATCATATTCAGAGAATTTTGTCATAAGAAATATGTTTTCCTTCCCAGTAAATTCATGGTTTTATCAGTATGGTTGTTTGTTCATTCATTTATTCAGTAAGTTTTTATCAAGTGTTTATTATGTTATTAATAAGGAACTACACCTGTAAATACAGTAGCAGCCAAGATAGATATAGTCCCTGCTTTCATAGAACTTAAAGTGTGTCTAAAAAACTAATAATTTCAGTTCTTTCACAGGGTACTCTGTAGAAGAAGTTATGTAAAGTTGCCATTCCCATACTATTATCCTTTCAGTGACCCCTGCCTTTAATCATTATTAGATAATGATTCGATGCTCTGAAACAAAGTAAATGCACCAAGATCGGTGGTTTTCAACCCTGACTGCACCATAGGATCATCTTGGGAGTTTTAAAAAATACCAATAACTGAGTCTCACCACAGGCAATTAAGTAAAAAAACTTCGGAATTGATTCTAATGTGCAGCCATGATTGAGAACCACTGCTTGAGAGAGAAAAACAGAGAAGAGAAACAGCAACGACTATGTAATTTTGGGATAATGAATAATGACAAACACCAAGCAAAGAGAATAATAAAAATAATATTTCTGAAGTACTTAAATAATACTTCAAGTATGTGGCTTATACAGAAAACAAGTGAAACAATTTACTCTTAGATAATCTAGTGGTTTCATTTATACTCAATGGAAATTTCTGTCAAGAAATGTGCCAATTCTAGACACTTTGTCATAGTAATAGGAATTTCTTGTCCCCAAAATAAATGGTTTACTGTGCTATACCTTGCCAACAGGAGCTATATGATTACAATGAATATAGGCCAGATTGGTCTATATTTAATATAATAACACCTACATGAATTTGAATTTGCTACTTGTAACTTTAAACTACTGGCTTTATTTTATCCTCACAGTCACCTTTGATGCTATAACAGGGCCATCTGAACAACCATCCATTTGCAGTTTCAGTCTCCAAGATCACCAATCTGGGTCACCCAGAATTAGCACAATGGGAAAGTCAGGTTGGACAGGCTGTGTTAGAAGTCACAAAGACAAGTTGTCTTACGTTGGAGGGAAGGAGGTAGTGTCTGCTGTGATGGCTTCCTTAAATCTATCAGAGAATTAGAGTGGGTTTAAAGCAAATCAGGGCAGAGGAGTTAATGTCCATTTCTTCTTTGTGTGTGTCTGTGTGTGTCTGTGTGTTTGTTTATGGTGTATATGTGTTTGTGTACCCCAATCTTATTTTTAACTCCATGGAAATAGGCTTCATTTACTTGGTTGATGATCTTTGTTGGTTTACTTGAAAATCTAAATGCTAACTCATTTATTCTGTTACCTTTCTGAGGCAGGCTGTGCTTCAATAGACTTAACAGCATGCTAGCAACTCAGAGATTGTGAAATCTAATCACATTTTGATGCATCCTTAAATGGCTTCATATCCACAGTTTAGACTCTTCATCTGTGAAAATATGTTTGATGATGCCATACTTCCACATGGGGAGTTGTTTGAGGAATGAACACTGAAAATGATTGTGTGGCATTTTGAAAATACAAATTGTTTTGAAAAAATTATTTTTAATTATTTTCAAAATTCCCTTTGACATCAACTTATGAGAAGAAGTAATATTTCCCATTATAGATCTTTTTAAGAAATTTAATTTTTGGTTTATCCTTATAATTTTCTACATACTCGTGTGCAAAACGTCATAACCCATTAATGGAGTTGATAAACATCATATAATATTGAAAGATATTTCTGTTAGGCAAACTCTCAGTTATTCATGTTAATAGAAGAACATTAATGCAGATCTTACAAAATGACAGACTTTCAGAAAGCTCTCAGGAAGGATGAAGGGCCAGAAAACCTAGAGGCCCTGATCTCTATAAATTTGCTGTAGTGTCTTTGTCACCTGTGGATAATAATTGTGTTAGAAGCCATGTGATCAGGGAGAGCCCAGCTCAACTGTACAATTAAGAGGAGCTGGGAGTTGGGAGGAGGTGATGTCTAGCCTCCTAAAGCTCACTCTGGACGCCCCACATGGTAGAAGAAAGTGCATCTGTCAGGGTATAATAGCAGTAGAAGCAGTATCAAAGAAGTAATAGTAGTAGCAATAGTAGTAGTAGTAAAAGAGTAATAGTATTATTACTTAGTAATAATTATTAGTATAATTATAATAATAGTAGTGGTAGCAGTAGTAGTAGTAGCAACAGCAGCAATAGTAAGTAATAGGAGTAATTAAAACAGTATCAGTGGTATCAGGAGCAACAACTGACATTTATTAACTATGTGCCAAGCACTGTTCTAAGCTCTTCATGTGTTTTAACTCATTTAATTCTCAAAATAGCCCTTAAAACATGAGCTATTCCCATTTTACAGGATATTATCTATGAGAACATTATTCATCAAAATCAGCAAAGGGACTAAGGGCAAATTGGTACGCAGTGTTCAAAGCTTAGAGATGCTGGTTATCATCTGAACAGAGCAGAACAGGAGCTTCTTAGCAATGCTGCCTTTAAAGCAACAGAAGTCCTCAGGGGACTACTGACATGGACAGTTTCTGATGCTAGAGAGCAGAATATATAGAAAGCTCTACAGTCCTATGTGCTTGGGGTCTCAGAACCTAGGAGCGAAATATAACTTAAAGTGAAGCAGCAGAATGTGTTTATCCTAAAGATGAAAAGTATAAGAAATGATTCAATCGCATATAAAAATTTATATTGTAAATTGGAAAAAGGGAAAAAAAATCTCATAGTGGTTAGGGCATTTTATGAGCTGAAGCAAATTGCTGAAGGAGGAAATGAAATCTTTTCCCTTGGAGATATTTAATGTCAGGACTAATAGCATAAGTATAGAACGACATGAATAAAACCTGGAGAAAGAAGGGATAAACTTCTAGAGTCCTTTTCAGACCTCTGATTTTATAAAGTAATTCTTAAATTTTTGGTATCTCAGAATAGTACTCATAAGGGGAGAAAGAGATCAATGTATCCAAATAATTAGGACATCAGTTTTCTTCAGCATTTCCACTTTAACAACCTTGAAGAATATAGTTTAAAAAAAAAAGGTCAAAAAGCATTAGAAACAAGTATGCTTTATTCTCGTTGTTAACTGAAATGGTAGATGATGTTTAAATTGTATAATTATAATTAATTTGTAATGTGGTACACAAAATTTAAACAAATATATCCCTCTCACAGTAACACTGTTAGAGGTAAAACAAAGTAGAGTGATTTTGTACTTAAAAGCAGTAAAATTAGTGATCCATAGACACTTCTTTTCATGCAAGTTACTAATCTTGTATTGCACTTTTGTGTTTGGGAAATGCTCAAATTTTAATTCAGAATCATATTTTTTTAATTGCCATACTGTTTCTTTTACACATGAGATGATTTACAATCTAAGTGATATGTTCTTCAGAAGAAAAATGACTTAGATATAGCACCACAAGTCAACATGAACAGAAAACAAATGATGGTTTTGTCTAGTTTAAGAAAAAATTTCCCTAGCCTACTAATTTTGGAAAATACTACAAGAACATGTGAATAAAAATATGAAATATAAGTTAATGTTGATCCACTGTTTGATATTTTATATTAAATACTCAATAAGAACCAAGGGGTGTATTAACTAGGATATTAATTAGAATTTCTCTAAGGAAACATTTTGAAGTAAATGATCATAAATCTCGTGCATGTAAACTCCTTATCATATGATAAACAATAATGAAAAGTTTATCTAAATTTAACATTTTCAGAGGCTTACGTTTTGCCTGGATTATATAAACTTGTGAATATAGTTAGGAAATACATTTTGCTATTCCAGCAGGTCTGGTTCTAAATCAATGTCCTACCACTAGCTAGCATTGTGACCTTGGATAGATTAATACCATCTCCGAGTTTCTGTTTCTTCATCTGTAAGATGTGTATAATGATAGTATTTACCTTAGTGTTCTTGTGAAGATTAAATTAATTAGTGAATTAAATGCATGGCACAGTAACTGGTATTTAATATGTCCATGAAGATTATATTTTTAAATTATCATATGATTTAAAATATATCTGATAATAACACCATATATTTTAGGTTAAGTATTACAGGTTGGACATTTAGAGAAAAGGTATATTTGCTTAGTAGTTCTTTCTGGTGTTGAATTTCTGTATAAATTTGCTGTACAAACCAGGATGAAAAATAGTTTCTCCATCTCCACTATACATGTTTGCACATAATTTCAATCTTGTAGACGTGGGAATTTGTACTGTAGCCTAGAACATGTCTAGACTCTATAGTAAAATATACCTGACTTCTATTTCCTGCTCTGGAACCTAATGGCTAGGCACAGGATAAGTCACCTATTCCATCTCTGACCTTCTCATATGTAAAATGAGAGGACTGATATAAGTTGTTTGGAATTATTGATATAACCATGTCAAGAATCTCTATGTTTTATATACAGCAGGCTTAATACTGGATGAGTAATGTGTCCACAGCTCCTTTTTATTGCAACATGTGTTTGATCATGGTAGGCTTCCTTTTAGTTACAATCTCTTTTTATTAAAGAAACACAAATGAAAAGTAATTAGAAATAGAATGTGGAATATTTTGAATGAAGTTTTGCACTCACTGAATGGAAGAAAATGGTTTAGAACATAGTTTTCTTTACTTAGGCCTAAAATGGACATGTGCTATGATGTCATTTATCAAACATAATTCAGTTCAGTTAGCAAATGCAATGCCCACTATATGTAAAACATCATGCCCAATGCTGATAGCGGGGAATACATGTAAGTAGCTAGATAAAGCTCTGCTATTTAGTGATTTAAAATCCAGTGATGCACAAAAATGCAGAGTTTAAGATAAGCAGTGAAAGTGTTTGAAGAGATGCACTTTCAGAGTACTATGAATTTGGAAGAGAAATATAGATTTGTTCAAACTGGGATGAATTGGGTATCTTCTTTATGTAGCTGACCTACAAAGCGGGGGGAAGGCTGCTATGAAGTCTGAGTCTTTTGAAAACAGCTTGAGCAAAGAAACTCAAATTTGAGGAAGCTTAGAGCACGTTCAGGGAATATAGGGTGAGCGTGTGTGTGTGTGTGTGTGTGTGTGTGTGTGTGTGTGTGTGTGTGTTTATTTGTAAGACATGGACTAAGAGTCAGAGTGTAATGGGAGATAAAGTTCAAAAACTAAAGTTGTAATTAAACTGAAGAAGGATTTGAATTCTAAGCTAAGGGTTGTGGAGCTTATTTTGTAAACACATTAAAAGCTTTTTTGACTGGGGGAATGAAAAGACCCAATTTGCATTTGAGAAAGGCAAGTCTGATGATAGTATTTAAGATATGTTTGCAGAGAGAGAGAGTTTGAAAAGAGGGAGAGCATTTAGGAAGCTATGATGCAGGTAAGAGCAAGAGACAAACTGGATCTGATCCACAGCAGTAAGAGCAGAACTGATAGAGCTGACTCAAGAGATATATTAGACAAAGCACAAGCAAGATCCGTGCCAGCTTAGAAAGCTTTGGCTTCTCTGTAGAGTACTGTTTTGCATGCATTGTCAGGCTAGTAGCCTGAAAATGTTGCAGAGTCCTCTTTAGAGAGTGTGTCGGAATAGTTGATGGATGCCCATTTACTCTGGGCAAGATGCCTAAATTTGCTATTTCTCAGTAAACATGAATTACTTGCCTTCATCACTTTGGTCTCAGAGAGGTTTTAAGGACTGATTAGTTGAGATAAAGTTCTTTAGAAAGAAGAACTATGGAACATATGGTTTTCCCGAAACAAATAAATCTTATAGGTGTCTCTAGGCCTATGCTTTCGAAGTACATTTTTAAAAGGCAGAAATTTTGTAAAGTGAAAGGTTAGTAGAAATCTCCAAATAAGTGATCACCCAAGACCAGCTTTTGCAAGGAAGTGAACATTTCTGCCCACCGACGTATGACAGTTTATAGATAGTCCCTTCAGAAAACAACCTGCTGATCAGCCCCACGGCCACATAAATGCCAACCATGGAAACATTTATTGGTTCTCTTCTGGAAACCACATGAATAAGCGAGTATGTTGAATCAAAATGGCCATATATAAATTACTTTTACTTGAGTGTCAAACCTTTTAGTTATTACTGATAGAGTTATGTGTTGTATTTTTTCCACCAAGATTTTTGTCTTTGCTCTCTTTCTTCTTAAATCATCCCTACAATTTTATGTCAAAAGATATAGCTTCATTATACTTTTACCAATGGTAAAAGCATTATACTTTTACCAATGGTAAAAGTATTATACTTTTACCAACTTTTCCTTGATGCCACCACAAATGAACATCAGAGAACATTCATTCCATAGGTTTTACTGTTTTTCGGTAGGTTGTATAGTTAGAATATAGTGAAAATAACTCAGATTTAGGAGCCTAAAGTAAGTATATTTTATTTTGTTTTTAGTATATTTTCCTATTGATTTTTTTTTTTTTTTGTGGTACGCGGGCCTCTCACTGTTGTGGCCTCTCCTGCTGTGGAGCACAGGCTCCGGACGCGCAGGCTCAGCGGCCATGGCTCACGGGCCCAGCTGCTCTGCAGCATGTGGGATCTTCCCGGACCGGGGCACGAACCCGTGTCCCCTGCATCGGCAAGCGGACTCTCAACCACTGCGCCACCAGGGGAGCCCTTCTATTGATATTCTTTATTGCATCTCTGTGACAACTAGGCACTCTCATGCACTATCTTCCTGCCAACAGAAAAGGCAGATGTGCTGGGTAACGCTATTTGGGGTAGTCTCCCAACAATCCTGCTTGTTTCCAAATTTGGCCCTTTCTATTAGCTTCTATGTGGCTCCTGATTCTTTGCTCCATCTGTCATTCTCACCTTGACCTTGCTCTCTCTCTTTCAAGCATGTAGTATAGACTTTTCTGACCAATGATTTCCATTGGAGAATAAATTCATTAAGACATCCCCTTAGGACATTTAGACAACTAAGAGGAGACTTCAACAATGTCTTAAGTTATCTTTTTCCAAATATAGCATTTAATCCCTCTTTAACACTTTTTTCTTACACCCTATCCAGTTGGCATTGTTGCATACTAGCTGGGTAAGTTACCAAACTTTCTAGTTCTTAATTTTTTCACTTATAAAATTGAGATAATAAGAATAACAACTTCAGGGGCAGAGTTGGAGAAAATAGAAAGTACATATAAGGCACTTAGCACAGTTTCTGCTGTGCAGTTAAAAGTTCAACCGTTGGTTATCATCATTCCTATTATTGATATAGTAATAATGTTATTTTTATGAAATTGCTCCTTATTGCCCCTTGTTCTGTGTTCCCAGTCTTGATAAGCGGCACCACCATTCAACCAATTTTTAGACCAGTATTCTGAATTATCCTTGGCACCTCTCCATCTGTCATATGCCACAGTCAATCAACAAATTCTGTTGATTTTACTTCTAGATATCTGTCTCAATAACTTTTCTCCACTTCTATAAGAAAGAAATTTTTTATTCGTAGTTCATTTCTTCCTTGAGCTACTACAATAGCTTTCTAACTAATTTCCCCACATTCCTTTTGTAAACTCTACAGTCTATTCTCATATTACTGCTGGAGAGATTTTTAGAAAATCCAAATCCGATCGTGTCATCCCCTGCTTAAAATATTTCAGTGGCACCTTATAACCTCTTATAAAAGATCCAAAATCCTTGATATGAACTATGGGAAAAGTACAACACAATGGGCTAGTGACATTCATCTCCTCTGTCCCCAAGCTTCAGCTTTACTGAACTTCTTTTATTCCCCAAGAGTCCCCCTGCCTTACTCCCACCCAAGGCCTTTACACACACCACTTCCTCTGCATCTAAAGCTCCTGCTTCTCCTGCTTAACGCTTACCCTTTAGTTCTGGGAACTTTTCCCCAAAGCTTTCCTGATGTTTCCCTCCCTCCCCACTCCACCCCCTGCTGATCTATTATTAAATCCTCTAGATTTTACACTACATTCATTGCATTGTGTTTACTCATTCCAGGCAAGGTGTTCTCCAGCTGATTCTTAAGCTCCTTGAGGACCATGGCAATTCCATTTTTTCACCATTTTGGCCCAAGTACATAACATAGATGAATAGATATTTAGTGAATACTTGAAAGAAATGAACTATAGTGAGAAGATAATAGTCTTTGGCTAACCATTCAGACTTGGACTCAAATCCCAGCTTGACCACTTGCTGACTCTATTACCTTGAACAAATTGTTTAGTCTCAGGTTTTGTGGGGTTTTTTGTTTGTTTTAAATCAGGAAGATGGGAGATAATTATACTCTCCTCATGATGATTAGGAAAGTTAAATAAGGTAACATATGTAAAGCACTTAATATAGTGTATTTTCTATAAATGTTACTTCTTTTTTTCCATTTATGTTTAGAGTTTTTTCTTTTTCTTTTCTTTTTGAAGTAGTAGCAGTAATTTTGATTAGTGTGAAGCATTCATGCCCTTTTATTGTATATTCTCCTAGGACATGCAGAGCAAAATTCGTTCCTTCTTTTTGTCAGTATTCTTTAAATGATTGATGATGAGCCATTTTTGTGTCTTTGGGAATGGAGGAATTATTATTCCCCCCTTTTTTTCTTCAGGAGTGAGTATTATTTTCTTTGCTGTAAGTTGAGGACATGATGCTATGGTTAGAACTACCAGAAGAAAAGGAATTGTCCTTTTGCTGATTAATTTGAGTGGTCTGATTATGTGGTGCATTGGTGCTGACTCACCCTGAGTGAATAAATGTATTTCATTTTCATTTCCTCCTATGATATATGGCTGGGCTCATTCTTCTTACAGAGGTCTTTAAATTCTTCAAGTATAAGCTTTAATGCAAATCTTGTGTGTTTTGAAAATGTCTCTTACTTGGTTTTTAAAGGTAAAACAGAATAAAGGGGTTGAAGAAGTGACTCCTTCAGTTTTAAGAACATTAGAATAAAATCTTCACCAGCTGTCCATTTAGAAATTAGATTTCCTTTTCTCACATGGGGCACTGTGTGTGTTGGTTATCTTTAGAGCCAGAATTTAAATGCTCAAAAAGCTTTGAAGCTAATTCTCCACTAAGAAACATCTGAGAGGTTGAGTATGACACCGTTCCTCCTTGATTCTGCAGTCAAGCAAATGTACTTCATTAAATCAGTCTGCACTACGATGAGATTTAAAACAGTAATGACAGTTCAGATTCACTTCATAGAGTAAACTTTTCTAAAACCATGGATTGTGATGGTTGAGAACTGGATTGTTTTTCTTCTGACGTATATGTGTTTTTTGTTGTTTGGTTGGTTTGGTCTGGTTTTGCTACTAAGTTAATTTGCTGTATTAAGGTTCATCTGCCTCAGAATTTGGAGGGTTTTAGCATTAAAAAGCTATAACCAAAATACAAACAAGGAGTGCAGTGTTACAAAAAGTGCATTTAGGACAAAAGCTAGCGTTTGATATTTTAGGTATTCGATTATATCTTTAGCTTCTTGAGTCTCCCAAATATTCACTCCAGAAAAAAAGTGCAACTTGTTACAAGTGGAATTTTTCCTGAGTTCTGTTTTTTTTTATACCAAATCCTAAAACATTTCCATTCCTTTCTTGTGTATCATCGTCTACCTGCTCATTAATACCATCTTCTTGCCTGCTTACAAATAAAATTCCTTATCAATTTCCATTTCTGTGTTTCCTTGAACAGTTGATACATTCTGCTTTATTTTAAGATCATTTCTCTTTACCCCCAATTCCTGTGCATCTACAGGACCTCTGATTTTTATAGTCCTCTAAAAGAGGATGCTATAAGGTAGAAAATCATTATATACTTCTTATACATACAGAATAGTAAATTGTCCTCCTTTTTCTCAATAATGTAAAAGAATTAATTACATTACAAAATCACATTTTGAATTGTCATTTACTTCCTTAAAGGATACAGTGAGGCCAAAGAAACTTAACTTAGGGAAGAAATCTGGAAAGTGTTTAAGTTCAGGAGGCAACTTGATTTCTGAGTCACATTCAGATTGGTACCACTTCTTTTCATTGCTGCATTTGAGAAAGTAGTGTCTAACAGTTAAGTTTGGACTATTAAAGACAAAACTAATAAAAATGAAAACAAAAAACAGGAGTCAGGGAAAATACTAATGGTTCTAGAGCACTAATGGAAAAATGAGGTAATAAGTCAAGAGAGCTATATTACATTCGCTTTGAGAAATGATAAAAGTGGTGCCCCAAACCACATCACAGTGAATGCAGTAACTCTGTGATGTTTTAAAGGTAATTTTGACAGGGAGGGTCCAGAGATAAAGAATGAAAATGAATATAAAGTGCCAAATTTTGTTAGGCCTTAAAGTAGATGGTAATAAAATTTCCTATAGGGAATGTCTTAAAATGTAGCATACTAGAAATTATGAGTGGTCCCAAAGGAGTCTTATTTTTCCAGTTGAAGTACCTGCTACTGATCTGAGATTTAACAGTATGTGGTGGTCCACATAAACAGGTGGTTATGAAAAATTTAATTTCCCTGCAGAATGAATAAATAATAATGACATGCAAGTAAATGTAGTATCACATAGTTCACATTGTGATGGTCACATAGTGAAGGTAGAATTCAACTTTATTTCCCCAAATGAGTATTTGTTGCATGCCTACTGTGTGGCTGGCACAGCTGTAGGTTTACTGTTTTAGCCATCTGAATATGTATATGGAAGGTGGATGGGGCTTACATATATAAGCACAAATACAAAAAATTTTTTGGAATTTTTGAAGAATCACAAATATTACTTCATATTTTAAAGTGAGAAAGATTAGCAAATATTAACTACTTTAAAAAATTCCCTAAAGTGTATGTGCTCCAATTTTACCATAGACAGTTGACTTACCTAACATTGTAGAGTCACTGTTAGACGTTCTCCTCTCTTACTCTCTTCTTCTTCATACACACACGCACACACACACACACACACACACACACACGATCTTCAAGTGGTCATTTTTATATTGGTTCTCAATAATAAAAGTTCAGAACAATTCCTTGACATGTAACTCAATTTAAGTCATGCTTGTGGACGCCTAAACTGATATGATGCATACATGTTGTTCTGGTGATAATGACTCAACATAAGTACAGGGGTTCTTGATGTGGATTCCACAGACAGGCTGCAGTATCTGCTCACATGCATTCTTCTGAGGAGAATTTTCATTGCTTTTCTTGGTTTCTCAAAAAGGCATTTACCTCTGAAAGGATGAAAACCAGTATAATAGAGAGAAAGCCTAAAAAGCCAAGAGAAAGGGAGAGTTCACACATCTCTGTGTAGCCTCTCCCAAATTCCAGACCTCTGAATTGTACTTTAGGAAGAACTGGATAGGAGTCGATTCAGGGTTGTGCTTGGTAAGAGTCCCTGAAGTTCCTTCATTCCACAAGTAGCACACAGCCTAGAAAATAGTTACAAGGAGCGAAGATACTCAGGACCCGAATGTGAAAAATGAGAAGCCCGCCCTTTTTTTGCTCGAGAAGGAGCAGCTTTCTCCTTTCCAACTTGCCATGTATAGAACACTTGCAGCAGCTTAGACAAAACTTGCTTTTCTTAAAAAAAAAAAAAAAAAAGGTGCTCCAAAAGTGTTCAGTGCCTAGACATGTGATGCCCTTTATTATAGTCTCAGAGTTCTATATTGCAAAACGTTGAGAAGACCATTTTAACTTTGCGAAATTCAAGGACAGTTTCCACACACTGCTCTCCACTATAAAAGAATCCAAATTTAGCTCTAAGAATGTTTGCTTTGAAGAAATATTGCAGCTAAACATCAGCCAAAATCAACTAACTAGAGACTGAACTTTCAGGGAGCTGAATGAATTGATTTGATAGATGAGAGTATTTGGAATTATATATTTGACTTTTAAAACTTATGTGTCCCATCAAATAATAATTTTAGTACTATCTTCCTTAGCTCATAGAGTATTTATTTCTTAATGCTGCTCCTGGGCCATTCAGTTCAGCGATCATGTTCCAGCAGGTACCAGGTATTTTCCCTAGATGTACTCACAGTGCAGCCAAAATGACAAGCATATTCATAACTAGCTATAATGCACTGGGATGGGGACTGTAATGGAGATATTGCTATGGGAACATAAATGAGTGAGCAATATATTTTGGTGGAGGTGTGGAAGGTGTCTGTGCAGAAGAGAGGAAGGAAAAAGGACAGAGATTTGTCATCTCTGTGGGAGTATGGAGTAAAAGATTCAGGGGTTTCATACACAATTTGGTTGCATTTTAAGCTAGGAAATGAATGATGAATTAGTAGTAACTTTAATCTGGAGCAATTTTTTCAGGATTGGCAACCTGTGAGCAAATGATTTAGAAAATCTTTGGTTATAATCCTCAGACTCAAGTTAAAACAATTTTAGATAAGAGGTGTTCTGCTTATAGTATCTCCCTTAATAGTAGCAATAACCCTCTGAGGTGAGTTGTTAGCTTTATTTCAGAGAGGAAGAAATAGCTTCAGAGAGAGTGAGCAAATGGCTCTGTTTACACAGTTACGAATCACTGCTAACGTTATGGCTGATTGAATTAAATGTAAGAGGAGAATCCATGATGAGGAAACAAATTATGGAATTGATAGAAAAAAAGAATAATATCTGTGCTATGTTTCTTTTTCAGGTCCATAAAAATTGAGTCTCTGTGTTGAGTATAACATTGAAAATATCAGATCTCAATAATAAATTTTTATCATAAGAAGCCAATCAAATTGGTAACTTGAAGAATTACTTCTCACTATTTTTAAAATAGAAAAACAAATAGATCACTTTTAATAGTATCTGTTCTTTTCCTTAGCCTCCCCTATCCTAATGAAGGATCAAGAAGGAGATGGTTTCTGACAGAAAAGTGCCACCCTAAAACATGGATTAAGACTTGTCATCGATAGAAATCCTAGGTTCACAACTTTACCCAATCTGTGGCAATCAATTAGAGCTCCAAAGAAGTGATCTAGTTGAAAAAATTCCTAGGAGATCTTTGTTCACTCTTGAGTCAAAACCTTCATGAAGTTAAAAACATTTTACTCCACTTCTACTTAGTTTTGAATAATTTTGGCCTCTCCAAGGTGACAGTACTTTAAGACAACTAGTAATTCTGTGATTTTTTCAGTGGTACTGGTAATACACTCTGGCAGAAAATTTGTTGACTTTCCTCCTTTCATTTGAATCAATGCACCTTATGGACACCAGTTAATGAATTAATGTTTCTAAAATTTTGCATTCCTCTGAGATATTTTGTAGCATTGGGCAAAAACATGTGCTCTTCCAGACCACAAGTTATAAATGGAGAAAATAGTGCCTTTTTTTCCAGTATTGTTGCATACTGCGGCAGTCACTTAGTGTGTGCAACATGCTGGGTGTTATCATCATGATACAGTATTGGATTTCTTTGGTATATTATAGAGCAGAATATTGAACAATAATAAGATAAAACAGCTTTTCAAACAACCAGTGTTAGTCATTGATAATTACGAAATTTTGCCAGATAAACTTTTTTTTTCTCTAGCCACTTCGTAAAGAGTCAGTGGGAAACAAAATGCTCAAGTGCAGAAAGCACTAATAGAAAGAACAAGTGTAGTCATGACTCTAGGGAATGACATAGTTCAACAACTGAACATACTTTTCAGAAATTATTAGACTCATAACTAACAGTTATACTAGTTTTGTTTGAAAATATGGTAGCCATCCCATTTTGGAACATAGGATATAAGTAAGTCATATAATTTTACTGTAATCTTCCAATGTAAGTTTGTACTGTTAGCAATGAAACAACTGGCCACTAGTGCATTTTTGATAAAGCTAGATAAAATGGAAATTTTGTACAAGACCTTCATTTCTGTATTATAGACAGGGAATCAGAAAGTCTTTAGAGTAACAACTTTATTGCAATAATGTATTACAAACATTGTAATATCCTCAGTTCTTTAATATCCTTGGTTCTTTACTAAATCTACCCCCTCCCCACTATGCAATAAAAATATGTGATGTACTTTCTTCACGGCCTATAAAAAAATAAATATTGCAACAAGTAACTGTTAGTGTTGTTTGTGGAGTCTCACTTGCATACAGATTCTTTCAGGGGAGGACAAACAGGACTAAAGATTTAATAAAGACATTAAGCTGAATCAGTTATCCTAGGATTTCAATATGGAATTATTTTTGTAGGTGTGGGTGATAATCACATTTGCTGGGCATTTTTTTACATCTTTTCTTTCAGAAGAAAAAAAAAAAACCAGCAACATACAATCAGGTATTCTTAAGTTCTGTACTAATTCTAACGCTTTCCAGGACTATGCTTGTTTCACTAATGGCTAAGATTTGTATTAGTTCGGTATTAGCCAAATTAGTTGGTAGTAGTATTTTCACACATTTAACTAGAAAATTATATACACACATGTCATTTTATTCTATAAATTAATACTGTTCTAATTGTATAATATAAAGAAAATGTCTCTTAGTATTTAAGTCTAAAGCAATCAACACTTTAATAAACCTTGATCCTGTAGGTAAGAGTTCATGCACTTTTCATAGAGGAAAAATAGAGTTTATAAGGGTCTAATTATATATACAGTAACTTTGATTCATGGCAACTATTTTATCTTGAGTCAAATAAGCTACCCTTATTTGAATAGTTTGGGGGAAATACAACTAGTATTTTTCGAAGAAATACATTTTTATTAAAATTTCAGATTATTCATTTACTAACATTTTTGGTGCATATACCAGGTACACTACTACTATGGATACACATGTTTTTTAGAAGTTAAACATGCCAGCTCAGAAGCCACACACTCTTTACTAGAAAATTGCTTTAGTTTTCCATGCTACAATTTCCTTATGTATGAGAAATAGTGTCTTATCTACTTCATAGGGTTATTGCAAGTATCAAATGTATAAATACATGTAAAAGGTATAGAATGGGGCATGAGCCACAGTATGATCTCAATAAATTATATCTATTATTAGCTATTATTATCTCATTTAATCCTCACAAAAGCCTATTGAGTACTTTATCCCATTTTACAAGGAGCCATCTAGTCAAGTATCAGAATTCACATTAACACTTAGAATTTTTTGAATTCAAAAATCATGTTATTTTTACTATGCTGAGGATGAGAGGGAATTTCAGAGCAGAACATGTTGGTATAGGAATGAGAATTTTTATGATTATGCTGAAGAATTAACTTTGCTTATTTTAGAGTTATGGGTAAATAATATTAAATAATAATATTAAATAGTTGTGAGGCCAGTTTAGAGAATATCTTAAATGAGAGCCATTGTAATTTGGGATTTTTTAAACGCAGGTATTTAAAGGCACTGAGAACATTTGGAAATGTCTATAGGTGACAGAAAAGACAAATTTCTTTGGAAAAGGACAAGATTAGCAAGAGAAGTGAGGATGACCTTGCAGGAATCTTGATGTGAAGTCCCAGCCAGACTAAAGTGACATCAAAACAATGAAATCATGTTCAGAACACTATAGTTATTTCAAAGAAACAAATGCTTTGTGATAGACTGACCATGATAGGTGAAGAAGAGGAAAAAGCAGCTTACTTTCTAACCTGGGAGTCTGGCTTCATTCACTTAGGATGAACAAATCAAAACTGAGCACCTCCTATGTATCTTCCATGGTGTTAAGTACCATAAAGTAAAGTGGAAGAACTAGAACTTGAACTCGGGTGTTTCACATGGTCTTTACTCTTAATTTCACTGTACTGCCTCCAACCTGTGGGTGGCACCATGTTCAGCTATTTTGAGTCTCATTCTAGAGATAGGGAGAATGGGGCTCAAAGATGCCTCAAGTTATTTTAACCATAAGTAGAAGAATGAGTGCTAAAATTCAGAACCTTTGCAGTCTTGTTCTGTGCTTCATGACTATTAAATACTTCTATAATTTTTTCAGTGTAAGGGCTAATCTCTCTGGAAAGATTACTGTCTACTTGCGTAAAGGCTGTGCTGTATGTTTGGTGACACAATTGTTCCATTTGCTTTGCCTTTTTTTTTTTTTTCCTGGTATATAATTATCTAGCTAGGCTTGAGGAATTTTCTCTTCTTCCAGAGGCGACCCTCTCAAGTTGTCAAAGGAGGAGCCTCCTTTAGAGGAATCTTGTTCTTTTAGGGCTTCTGCTGAACACTTTTGATTCTAGAGAACTGATCTTTGTTCTCCAGAAATGATTTAAAGAATAATTTATCATAAAAATTAAATAGATTACACTGTAAAAATCACAAATTATTCCTGTAAAACTGTAGAGGAGAGCAAGCACAGAAAATTATAGTGTAAAGTTTTTAAGTAGCTTCTGATTAGCTGTAAGCTTATATTTTAAATGTACCATTCAGTACCTTATAATTAGGCATAAATTAAATAGCCACTGGTAGGTACATGGTAAAAAGATTAATACTGCAACTAGTAGGCATTTTTGCTGTCATAGTTTTGATACATTTTACTGTAAAGTGGGGTGGATTCTGTAGAGTGGGAGTATCCATCACATGATTATTGGAGTGGCAAAATATTCTTTCAGAACGTGAGCAATAGACTTTACCTAGTTGCTACGTGGTTGCCGATTTGTTCATTTCTTAGAAAATGAGAAGTCTTTCTTTCAAAAATGAGATCCTTGGAAGATTTCACTTATTTATTTTCATAGGAGACCTATTCCTCCAGTAGAAGGGAATGTTGGCCTTATGATCATAGCAAAACTAAACTCTACTTTGCTATTTTTGTAGGAGCTTTCTTGCTTATTTTAGGTTACACACTTGTTCCTCATTTTAGGGTTGGTGTCAAATCAAAATAATATTTCTATATCCATTCTAATTTTGAAGGTTCTTGGCACCTAAGTTCTTTCAATATTATCTTAGAAGTCAAAAATACTTAAAAGTATTTTTTAAAAAGCAACCCCTCAGTATTCTGACATGAAGAAAAAGGTTCAGTTGCTTTCCAATTACGCAGATTGTTACTGCTTAAGCAACTAGGATTCTTCTGAATTAGACTTTGGATCTCATTGGGCAAAATACCATAAAATTCTTAAGCCAGAATTCAGTAAGACTTAGATTCACTCTCCAGACATCTCTGCTGGGATGAAGATGATGATTTCTATCCTTTTGGTTACTTTTAGGATTAACACAAAATGGAGGAAAGACTATAACAAAGTTATAGTTTGGCAAACAAAGTTTAAGAGTGTATAGCATTGTCTGTTTTTGAAAAGGGTTTCTCTCAAGAATGTAGCTGACCTTGGATATGTTAAAGGAGGTCTAGCCAATGTAGACTTACTACTTGCTTCAAATGCAAAATGTAAATTTGCATATACATGTATTCTTCCTGGATATTATAAACATGGCTAGAATTTACAACAAAAAAGAATCACTAGAAAGACTTTTGTAAACTTATTTTTTTAATGTTTCCATTATTGATTTAAACAAATCACAATTTAGCAATATGGGTAGTTTTATATTTATATACTATTGAGATATTTCTCTTACATTTGAACAGTCATTCCTTCTGGAGAGACATGGAGATTCTGCTGCCTTCCTCAATGCCAGGTGGGATTGTCCTGTCTTAGAAGAAATCCTTAAGGAGTGGGAAAGGAAGGAGAAAAAAAGGAAATCATTCTCTTTCCTTCACCACTGCCCATACTTTCCAAAAGAACCATCTCTAGTTCTTAGTAGTTCCTTATACAGTATGGAAATGGAAAGAAAGTAAACACAGGAGGGATAGAATATGTGGAGAGAGGGGAGCCAGGGTAACTAGGAGAGCAGAATGGCTGGCCAAGGTAATCTTTCTCACTCTTTTACCAGAGGACTCCCATTGGCTATGCTTCTCCTTTTCCTGATAAACTTCCACTGCCCTTGTTGTTATTGTGTCTTTCTTTCATCTGTAATAAAGAGCTAGAGGAGAAGGGAGAGGAAAAGCTGGGAGGCAGAAAAAAAAAAAGAGGGTGTGCGGGGAGAAGGGCAAACTCAAATTTAGATTGCCTTAAAACTTCCATTGCTGCCACTTCTTGCCCTCTGTCCCTACTGTTTCATCATCGTAGGCTGAAGATTGACTTTAAGTGGTGAAGGAAAGAAAGAGGAACCTGGAGACAGGAAAACTCTGGTCTCCCTCAGTATCCACCATTCTTCTTCTATTTCCCTGCCTTGTCTGACACCTTACTTAGAGCAAAGCCTCTTAAATCCTAAGCTTCTGGGAGGGAGGTTCCTTAAATGAGCTTCACAATGTTCTTTACTCCATGAAATTATTAGTTTGGGGTGTCTTTGAGGGTTTGGACAGAGAGAGTGCATAGAATTGACTAGATTCTTAGATATAGCCTGGACTTCAATTTGGTTCAGTGTAACCTAACTCACGTGTGCTTTTTAACTCTTTTCCTTGTCTTCTCTCCAGCTCTTTGTCAACCCTTATTTTGCTTCTGTGGGTTCTCCTGAAAATTTAACCACCATGTGTACAAAGTTCTTTCCTTTGGAAAATGTTTACAAATGATAAACAAAGGAAGTTTCCAGACAAAGAATTTTAAGATTAGAGACAACCTATAATATATATTAAAATAAAATGATAGACAAATCAAAAGCTGGATTGAGGTAAGATATACTTTATCTCCCCTGCCCCATACACAAAAGAATTTTGAAAAAGAAAGAAAAATATTTTTAAATCCTTCATTTGTAATCTTGAAGCATCTGAACTAAATATTTGAATGCCTAGAAAGGCCATGGGTTGCTATGTGCTCTTGGGATCACTCTACTCATATCCTTTGTAAACTCCCCATGACTGTATAAATATTATCAGACAACCTTAGAATTAGATGCTTAACTTTTTTGACCAAAAGATTTCCAGGGCTAAAAGGCCCTTTTCACACAATGTTTCTCTTAAGGTTTAATGAACCTGGAAACAATAAACTCTAAAAAGAAAACCAGGGACATCAGAGTATTTTTCTATCGATTTTTCACCCTTATATTCTTGAGCCACTTTCTTTTCTTGATTTGAAAGGAAAAAATTTCTCTAAAGGTTCTTCTTTCCAAAATATTGTGATATTCATGTTTTCTGGCACTGGAAGAGATTGAGTACTCTACACATAAATTTTGGAATACTACATACAATGCATGTATTATAAATACTAGGAATGTATATACAAACACCATTTAAAATTTTCTGCTAATCTCATTAATGATGGAATTGGATATTGAGCAAATTACAAGGAGTAGATATTACAGTCCTGACTTTTAATAAATATTTCAGAATTGCTACTTTTAAAAGGTAATTCATAAACCACTGCATTTATATATCTCTTAATAATTCCACTATTTCTCTTTCCTGTGGAGACATGGTAGTTGTTGTGTGGACCATTATACAAAGCAAAGGTAGATTAATACTATTAGTTTCTGAAACAGTTAACCAAAAGTATTTATTAAAACTAAAGTGTGTTTGTGAGGGCATGCAAAAAAACAAGCCAGTGCCAGAGTGCTCTGGAGTTGGCCTCCAGAAGGGAATTGGCATGACAAGACCCTTAAGAAAGGAAGAAATGAATCTTTAATCTTTATGACTTAGTGACTTACATTTCTCCATTTATCCTCAATATAACCTTCACACTGGACAAAAGCGAAACATTCTCAATGCATTTATGTTGATATTTTTAGTTACAGAAAAAAATCAAACGTAATATGATTGCATTCTAACCTTTGGTTGGAATCTGAATCTATGCTTCCATTTCATGCCCAACTTCAGATAATAAACATTAAACCAACATCTTGGGACTTCCCTGGTGGTCCAGTGGTTAAGACTCCTTGCTTCCAATGCAGGGAGCGCGAGTTCTATCCCTCGTCAGGGAACTGAGGTGCCCCATGTGGCACAGCCAAAAAAAACCAAAAAAAACACCAACATCTTAAATTGTTTCACACTATAATCCTGTCTGCAAAAAGTCTATTTTGCTCTTTAAAACTTAATATTAGGTGTCAACCATTCTTCCCACCATCCTTCTCTTGGTTGCCATGTCAGTAGATGAAAAGAACAAAAGCATCTGCCTGAAGCAAATACACTGCAGTTCACTGTCAAACAGACATTCCCAAGAAACCAAACAAAACGACTAAAAATGAGAGGCATGTTTTATTAAATGTCTTCTACACTTGCTTCCTCTATCTTTTAGACCTGTTTACCAAAGCCCATTGGATATCCTTCATTTCTTTAAAGCCACCAAAGATATGAGCTAGTCGTTATTTTTGTCACTGCACTGGACATTTGTCTCATACCATTAAATTATTAAGGATAATGGCCTAGCATTAAAAAATAATAATGTTCCATATATGTAGGGGATCTCCATGAAAGTTCTCCAGCTGAAAAAAGGTTATAGTTGCTAAGCAGGTTGGTTACTTATTAAGCTAGCATTGTAAATAAAAAGAATATTTAAACAGCTGGTATCTCTGTGATCCTACCATTAATCTTCTCCAGAAAGACTGTGACAAGAAGTGATATTTGACAATAATTTTAGAAAATGATAGTGAAAATTAATTGATTATGCAATTTACATTTAACTTTCAAAATTATGTTAAAATAATGTGCAATCTGTTAATTTAAATTCATTTTGGAATTAAAATTATTTTAACTTACAAAATTTATCTTTCAGAATGAGATACTATTTGTTTACTAATAATTTATAGTAAATTAGCAATCTGTTAAAATTCATATCTCTATAGCACCGTTTGGGAAATTACAATTTTTGAGATTTTTAAAAGAAACTATGCCTGAAATTTCGACAGAACCTAACTAGGTAATAAAAGAGAAAACAAATCAGTAATACATAAGTAAAAACATTGTATATAATCAATCAAAACTTTCAGTCTGTACAGTAGAGCAGTGAATGATTCATTAAAAATAAAAAACATACTGGGCTTCCCTGGTGACGCAGTGGTTTAATTAATTAATTAAAAATATACTAATTGTTTTCAGGGACACTATAGTTTTAATAAAAGTTTAATTTCAGACTATTTTGGATTTATAGAAAAGTTGTGAAAATAGCACAGAGTTCCCATATACTCCATAACCAGTTTCCCCCATTTCTTTTTTTTTTTTTTTTTTCCGGTACGCGGGCCTCTCAGGGTTGTGGCCTCTCCCGTTGTGGAGCACAGGCTCAGGACGCGCAGGCTTAGCGGCCATGGCTCACGGGCCCAGCCGCTCCACGGCATATGGGATCTTCCCGGACCGGGGCATAAACCTGTGTCCCCTGCATCAGCAGGCGGACTCTCAACCACTGTGCCACCAGGGAAGCCCCCAGTTTCCCCTATTCTTAACATCTTACCAATAGTATGGTACATTTGTCATAATTAAACCAATAATAATTATCAATTAAAATTCATACTTTATTCAGTATTTCTTAGTTTTTACCTAATATTATTAGAATACCACCCTCCATTCATTCATCATGCCTCTTTAAGGTCTTCTAGACTATGACAGTTGCTCAGATCCCACCCTCTCCTTTTGATTCATCTTAACAGTTTTGAGGAGTACTGTGGTCAGGTATTTAGTAGAATATTCCTTATTGGGATTTGTCTGATGTTTTTCTTATGATAATTTTGGGATTGGAGTATTAGGCTCTGAGGAGGGAAACCACAGAGGCAAAATGCAATTCTCATCCCATTATATCAGAGGTCCATACTATCAACGTGATTAACAACTGCTGTCGTTAATCTTGAACACCTGGCTGAGTTGGTGTTTGTCAGGTTTCTGCCCAGTAAAGTTACTCTTTTTCCCTCTTTCTATACCATTGTTTTTGGAACGAAGTCACTGTGCAAGCCTCACTTAAGGAGTGGGTATTTATGCTCTGCCTCCTTAAGGGTGAAGTATCTACCTAAGTAACTTGGAATTATTCTGCATGGGATATTTATCTATTCTCCCTTATTTATTTATTTAATCATTTATATCAGTATGTGCTCATGGATATTTATTTTATGCTTTCAATTATATTCCTTTACTACTTTGCTTATTTTGTTGCTCTAACTGTTCCAGACATATCTTTTGAACTATTTATTTATATTTGGAGTTCTTAGCACAGTGCCAGAAACATAGTAGATACTCAATGAATGGTAATTTAATGCAAATCTAAATGTAGAAATATGCTCATGGGCTATTTCCTGATTAAGAAATAGAAAATGTACTTTATTAAGGTAAACTTAATCCTTAATTGCAGTTACCCACTTATACCCTTAGAAAGAAAAAATAATGAGAGTAGACAGAGTATATAATTTAGATATTGCTGCCTTAATGTGGCATTATAAACAACCACCAAAACATAGCAGCAGACAACAATAAACATTTATATAGTTTGTGAGTCTGTGGGGTTCAGCCTATCTGGGCTGAGTTTGGCTGATTTTGGCTGGGTTCTCTGTTACATGTATTTGTAGGTGTCAGAGGGTGGGAGAGTGGTCAGGGGGAATCAGCTGGCGCTAGTTATGCCTCAGGTAGCATAACTGGGGCAAATTAGCTCCAGTCCAAGATCGTCTCTCTTCATGAAGGAGGCCAGCCTGAGCATGTTCTGGGCAAGAGTGAGCAGAAATGTGTAAGTACTTTTCTGAAGACTCTGCTTGCATCACATTTGCTATCATTATGGTGGCCAAAGCAAGACACAAGGTGACCCCAAATTTAAGAAGAGGGGAAAGAGGTTGTGCTTCCTTAGCAAGAGGAACTAAACGGTCACATGGCAAATATGGCATATACAAGAAGGGGTAAAGAATAGGGCCATTAAAGCAATCAATCTACCATGCCTAACTATGTAAGGGAAAGTGTCTAAGCTCTCCCAGCTGTGTGTTGATTGTTTTTGAAATGTTTCCACCCTGTTTTTGTTATAAATTATGACAGTAAATGGAAGTGCAGCATTATCATGAACTGTCATATTTGAAAAGCTGTTCTTTCCAAAACTGAGGACCAAATCATTTAAAAGTATAAGATAGTAATTTACTTTTCAATTCTGCACACATCTTGGATTATAATAAAATCTTACTGAACAAAAGCTTTTTAATAGGGATGTATTTTCAATATGAATGAGAAGTTCATGCAGCAAAATTTGAAGTGTAATAATGAACAGGTCTGCAAAATGAAAGAATTAGCTAAGCCTATAAATCCCCTCCATATATATTTATGCTAGAATTAGACATATGAATAATCTATTCTTAGTGAATATTCAGGAAAGGATAAACTCATACTTCTAAAGAGGTCTCCATGGAAATGCTCTTTCAAATAGAGTTATTGACAACTGTAAAATATATAACTTGAATATTTGTTGTTTTAGGGTTTGTTTGAAATAAAATATGCCTTTAAGATTCATGCATATCAAATCCTATTTTTTTCTGTAGGAAAATTGAAACAAACTGAAATAAGTATCTTTTTTCTCAGAACATGTGAAAATAATGTGTGAGATGTAATTAAACATTAACTTTTATGTTTACATCTTATATGCTAAAGACAATCCTAAAAGAAGCAGTTTCTATTACACTTCTCTTAGAAAGCTGCTTATGTTTGAGGTAGCCCTTTGTAGTGAAAAAGATAAAAGTTTCAGATCCAAGGAGATCTGCATTGAAATCTTGATTTTTTGTTTTGAAAAATTGGTTTAGCTGGGGTTTTTAACCTCTGCGAGCCTCAGTTTCCTTATTTGTAAAAAGGAAGTATAGTGTCTATCATGTTTTTCAATGAAAATTTAATGATATATAAAATGTCAAACTTAGTACAGTGCTTTACACATAAGATCATTAGTAATATTTGGATATCACTGGTATACACTCCTACATTTATTTAATACCTTACTTCCCAATACTACCTTTAAAAAAAGTTTTCAGTCACTTGCCGGGGTACATGCATTTACTATTCTCAGGTTTAGATTATCTGACATGTACCAAACCTCGTTCAAAAGTAGGCATTGGAAAATGCATGCTAGAAAGAAAATCCTCCTGCAGAGTCTGAGCAAAACAAACCAACGGTATAAACCAGTATGTTACAAGGTTTTATATATACACTGTCATTCTAATCACATTCTCTGAAACTTAACAGGAACATGTGCATTAACCAGTTTAATGTAACCAATTTGCCCCACTAATATACACACACACACACACATAAATTAAACTGGAGAACTTTGTTCAGAACACTTTGAGCTTTGAGAAATGGCCATATAGGAAAGTAAACAGGATTGTAAATATTAAACTTCAGTTTAAGTATCAATTTTTCCTCCTTCCAGAGACAATGAAAACTCTTGCTTATAGCTATAATAATCAGGCTAGTATTTTAGATACATTTCTAAGAACTGTTCTTAGTTTGATTCTTCTGCTATTGCCAGATGCTTGTCACAGGATATCCTAGTTGATGCCAGGTCCTCAATGCCAGTGTCAGTGAAGGATACAGGCTCAGTCAATAAATAGATGTTCCATGTGCAGTTTTCAAATCAGAGCTTCCCCTGGTTCAATGAAACATTCTGATGTTCCAGCAAAGCAGTTTTTCACTGCACGATCCTGAATATTGTTTTGCATAGAATCTGTGAATAAGTTATGTCTAAGCTACCAAATTCCTCGTCTACCTTCTTTGGAGGGTGCTGAGGAGGTTTCTAAACAGAGCTTATTACTTCCATCACAGTAAGAAATGTATGCACACTCTGAGACAAGCTGACACCCTGTAACTGGATTATAAACAGTGTCTTTAAGTTTTGTGATAGACATATGATGAGATGGTCAGAGTGAATCTACCAATTACTCTTTATCCCACTGCAGAAAAGTGCTCCTGGGGCTGTTGCCGGGAAGAAGACTGGGTGATTAATTAAGAGCGATAGAGGTGTTTCTTTGTACTCATATTTCCTTCCCCTAAAGTCACTTACTTCATTGTCCCACCAACGGGGATATATGGAGGGTCTCAATAATTATCAATCAACTGATCTTAAAATATAAGACTAAGGTGCTGTTGATATTAAGAATTCCTTATGATTCATATCAACTTCAAAATCTATTTTCCCTGTGAAATGACTTTCTCTTTTAAATTCTTTGGTATTTATGGGATTAATAATGTGTTGCATTAACACAAAGCCTTTCATCCAGGAACTTCAAAGCACTTTTTATTTGTCACATACTATGGTTAATTTTATATGACTATAAATTGCTTTCATGATTGATATTGAAGTAAGAAAACGTTAAGAAAAACAGTACGATTTTGGGAAAAATTTCAAATGCATAAGATTTTATCTTAACCAATTGTCTTAGTTTTCTATAGTTCATGGTAAATGAGACTGAAATGTGGAAAGTTAGCTTTGTTAATAACTGTTTATTTGTTTATTTTTTAAAATTTTATACTGGAGTATAGTTAACAATGTTGTGTTAGTTTCAAATGTACAGCAAAGTGATTCAATTTTACATATACATGTATCTATTCTTTTTCAAATTCTTTTCCCATTTAGGATGTTACATAAAGGGTCTATTTATTTTAAATTGGATTTTAATTTTAAATGGTTTGTCCTTATTTTGAAAATATAATATGGAGAATATTTTGTCTCAGATTTTGAGTTTCTTTCACGAAAAAATTTCATATCTTAATATATGTAAACATATTCTACGTTGGCCTTTTTATCCTCTTGGGCAATTACTAAAGTAATTCATAGACCTGTTCTTATTGGTAAGTAGAGATAAATTAAATTTGTCAGGACACTAAAGTAGCATTAGGTAAATTAAGATCCGTTGACCTATAAGATAACTAATTCTCTAGAAATGAAACTGTTTATTTCTTAACTCATATAAGTTTATATTGGAATTTTGAGGGTGCTAATGAAATTACTGTTTAATGAGCTCTTATTTAGTAGTGTACAGTATGAAATTCTGCCCAATGATAATACATGTATGTAGAAATTGTGAACAAGTTTTCTACGTGTGAATAGAATTCTAAGCCTAACTAAATATTTTAAACTCTTTATGTTTTGTGATTTAAAAGCAAGTCTCTGGAAAGAAATTACAGTGTGAAAATAAGTAAAATCTTAGTATGGTTTGCTGTGGTATAGTTGTTGCCTCTGCTACAAGGCAATGATACGACATTAGGCCAACCCCTTTCTTCAACTGTGAAATGAGGGCATGTATGTTGATTCCTCAAGCCATTTTAGGCCTCTATATGATTTAGTAAATTGTAACTCCTTCTAAAATATGGACTGTTCTTTCTCTGTTTTTAAACCATGCTTATGGTTGTGTGCTATTGACAAAAAAAAAAGATTAATTATCTTACTTCAGTTCTGTAGTCAGCCGAGCTGAAGCAACCAGTGGCAAGTCACACAAGGAAAAACACACCATCTAGAGCTGTTGATGGAAAAATAAATGCTATTCTTTCTCCTTCCAAAATTTAATATGAGTAAATTAAAAAAAGAACACAAGCACTGCTAGACATTTCTAAGAATACACCATATGACTATCACTATTTTCCTCCCATGGTTATTATATGATCTAGCATCAGCATGGTGCTGTTCATTTCTTCCATGTATAAAGCTTTAAGTAATTAATACAATGGTGTTGGAGGTTATGACTCAGTAGCAAGTAGGAATCTATCTCAAACTACATTTATAAAAATGAAATTTACTGGGTCACATAACTTCAAAATAGTGGGATAGTACTGGCTTCAGGCCTAGAATCCAGAGCTTGTATGATGCCAACATACACATCTTACCATCTCTTGGCATGGTTTTCTTTTGTCTTGACTTCATTTGAACAACTTCTTGCCATGGTGTGTGTGGTTAGGATGGCCAGTATCACAATTCTTCCACTCAGCAACTTCAATGTAAAAAGCTTCTCTTCCTTAATTGTCCCAGTAAAAGTTCTTCACCTGAGTTACCTTGGCCTGAGTCACCACCTAGAGGTCACATGCCATCTGAACCATATATTTGGCTCAATGGGATGGACTCTCCCTATTGTCCAAATTAAGTGTGTTCTCATACCTGGAACTTGCCAGGGGTGGAGGTGGGAACAATGTCAACCTGCCTGAATTGCATAGGCTAGGATCTGGGGAGGAGTGATGATGTAATGGCAATCAGGGTGCTGTTCTCAGAAGAGAGAATGACTGCTGGGCAGGCTCAAGCAATAGATAGCCACTCCAATAAGGAATCAGAAAGGAAGCAAAGTCAGAAAGTAAAGTACCACTCTTTCAACAACTATATTTTGAGTGTTGCTACGTGTCCCATATACTTAGAACACAGAAATGGACAAAGCAAACAAAAATCCTTATTCCTATGTTATTTACTCTGGTGGGAGAGACAGAATATGTGTTGACCTCTAGCAAAATATTGTGTTTCAGTCTGTTCTGGCTCCTATAACAGAATAACATAGGCTGGGTGGCTTAAAAACAATAGAAATATATTACTCATAGTTCTGGAGACTGGGAAGTCCTAGATCAAGGCACCAGCAGGTTTAGTGTCAGATGAGAGCCCACTTCCTTGTTTATAAATGGTCATTTTCTCAGGTCCTCACATGGTGGAAGGGACAAGGGAATTCTCTGGGGTTTCTTTTATAAGGACACTAATCTCATTCATGAGTGCTCTACCCTCATGACCTAATCACCTCCCAAAGGCCCCACCTCCTAATACCATCATATTGGGGTTAGGACTTCAACATGTAAATTCAGGGGAACATAAACATTCAGTCCATAGTAACTGGTGCAATATACTTCATGGTATGGGAACTATTTGGATTCAAGTTTGGTTCAAGATGGGGTTTGCATGATTAATTCATTTCTCACTTCCACCCACTGTAATTTTGAGGACAAATGCTAAGGATTTTGTTTTATTCTCCTTACAGTTGATTATTGCCTATAATAGAAACAAACCTCTGAAAACTTAACAACAGGATTTTTAAACCTGCAATATGTCATACATTATAGTAATCTTTACTTAATTTCATTCGTAAAAAGATTCTTTTTCATATACCTTTTGGGGAGCTCATTAGCTGTCCTTTAGAAAGCTTTTTCCAATTTCTGACTCCTGTTTCCATGATAATATATGACTTCATGGCAAAGATAAAATTAGTTTTTATTTTCCTATCCCTTCTACCCCTCAGCCTCCCCAGATATCTTGAGGCAAGGAAAATTTTTAAAGACTATTCCTTAGCATTCTTGATATTACCTGGAAGGATTCTCTTTTTTCTTTTCTTTTCAAGGATTCTTTTTTTTTTCTTTTCTAAAGTAATAAAAGCAAAATGATTTTTAAAACTCCTAGGTGTTTTGCAAAAGAAGTGCTAGCTGGTTCTTATGTGTTAAAATATTAGAACACTTCATCCACAACAGTTAATAAGAAAGAAAAGTTTAATGCATAAGGACATTTAAATTAATTCAACTCTACTACATGAACCTTTGGTATGTATCTGGTAAGAAACTCTAGTTAGCTATAATATTAAAGAAACAACTGTCCTAATAGTAAACCATCTTCCTGGGATAAGAGGCTCTTCCTGAATCTGATTTAACACTTTTTTTCCTCCGAAAGAGGAAAAAGGATGTAAGTTAGCGTGAAAAGTTTTCCTTTTAAAATCTACCCCAAAATTCATTACAATGTTATGAATTCCTTTTCAAATTACAAATGAATACAAAATGCCGTACTTAAACCATTGTATATAAATTGGAAGCAGCCTATTTTTACAGCCATGCATATGAAGAGATTCCTAAGCTCTCAGAGCTGGAAAATTTATATTTTTATCAATTTTAAATTTAGGCCACATTTCAATATTAAAAGAAAAGTTGTAGCCTAAACTCAAACCCTATTTGTGAATACATGATTCTGCACAACTCCTTATATAACGCAAAGTCATCTTTAAGGCATGAATTTGGCGTCTGTTGCCCATTCCTAACATGTTTTCTAAATATTTACTCTGTCATATTCTTTTTTTTTTGTGGTATGCGGGCCTCTCACTATTGTGGCCTCTCCCGTTGTGGAGCACAGGCTCCGGACGCTTAGGCCCAAAGGCCATGGCTCACGGGCCCAGCTGCTCTGCAGCATGTGGAATCTTCCCGGACCGGGGCACAAAGCCGTGTCCCCTGCATCGGCAGGCGGACTCTCAGCCACTGCGCCACCAGGGAAGCCCCTGTCATATTCTTTAAAGAGAATGTGATCCTCCTTATGGTATGAAGCTTGATATTCCAGTTAATGGTCTTTTGCTCTTGGGCCTGATAGAGAACCCCTAATTTTTCGGAGACTATATACTAATTTAGGATTAATTTATCATGCTTGCTTTTTACATAACTCTTACTTATTTTTGACGTAGTGTGTTTATTCAACATTATGACTCTTTGGCATTTTATTTTTTTATTTTTATATGTGATGGGCACATGTAATTTTAAAATGTTAATCAAATTTTGAATTTCTTAGAAAAACATGAAAAAAATCTATAATTCAATAACATTTATTCAGTATATACTAGGGAGTATTTAATATATAAACGTTAAAAAATATTTCATTGTGGGGGCTTCCCTGGTGGCGCAGTGGTTGAGAGTCCGCCTGCCGATGCAAGGGACACGGGTTCGTTCCCCGGTCCGGGAATATCCCACGTGCCGCGGAGTGGCCGGGCCCGTGAGCCATGGCCGCTGGGCCTGCGCGTCTGGAGCCTGTTCTCCACAACGGGAGAGGCCACAACAGTGAGAGGACCGCGTAACAACAACAAAAAAATTTCATTGTGGAATAGATATCAAAATTATATGACGATAAATTTTAATTATTACATAAACATTTCATTAAATATAATAGGCATTATTATTTTCTTGAAATTCTCAGTACTTGGATTTTCCATCAATCCTTAACTATCTGGCAAGTGTAGATTAAAGAGAAAAATGTCAAATTGCTGTTCCTACAATGAACCATTCATGTTTTTAAAGATACTGTATAGAAAAATATATAGAAATAATGTTATACTCCTGACCAAGGTATATGGGATTGGGATGTTATACGACAATTACAAAATAGGTGAAAGTGTTTGCTCTTCAGGCAAGGGTGAGATGAATGGAGGGTCCTAGACAGTGAGTAACCAAAGATTGAAAGCAGAAACTATGTCTCTGTGGTTGTTAGTACCTACGGTAACAAGTAAGGGAATTAGGCTAAAAGGTAGAGGATTATACTAAGAGTCAGAAGTCAAAGAATTTTAGAATCATTAGCTCAGAGTAAATAGGTCTCAGAGATTTTATTTAATTATTTAAATTATAAACATGTACTGAATGCAAAGTCCTGTAATGGTGATGATGCAGACTGGAATGGAATCCCAGATCAGTCATTTAGATTATCTGAGAGCCTTATGCAATTGACAAGTGCTTCAGTTTCATTATCGATAAAAATGGCAAAACAAAACACAGTTTACCCTTGGATAATGCAGTGGTTAATCTGCCTGTAATTTATAGTCTGCTCTCCATATCCGAGGTTCCTCAGCATCCTTGGATTCAACCAACCACGGACCATATAGTATGGTAGTATTTATTGCTGAAAAATATCTGTGTGTAAGTGGATCCATGCAGTTCAAACCCATGTTGTTCAAGGGTCAACTGTAAAATGAAACTAAACAAAAACACCTTATATGCTTGGGATCTTTTTGGTTTTTTTTTTTTTTGTTATATATATAGAAAATTATGAAATTCACCTTCCACATGGTAAGCACTCAACAAATTATACTTACTATGATCTGGGTAAAGAAACAGTCTCTTTCTAAAATGAGTTTGTGATTCTGTTGGAAAGAAAGACATAAAATAAGTAACACAAATGAATAGGAATTGGGGTTGTGAAGAATCTGGGTTCAGTGCAGAATCTGAGCTTGTTGTATTTTAAGATGGAAAGTTGGAGCAAGGGTTAATCTAGAATCTAAAAGGTCAGGTGCAGTAAGATCAGGATACAAGTATTCAGAGCATAGAATGAATCCAAATCCCAAGGCTGAGTGAGTAATTTCTGTGGTCTATTTTATATTTCCTGAAGGAGTCTTCCTGGCTGAAGGTCAAAGTAATAAGTATAGTTGCTTCATAGAGAGCAGAATCCCTGTGGCTGCAAAACTTGCCATTTTGTTGTTGTTGTCCTTGTTGTTATTGGCTATAACATAGGAGGAAAAGTGTGGTTAAAGGAATATTTTTACAGTTCAGTTCTGGTCTGTGAATATCATCAAAAATAAAATTTAAAGTGTTAATAAATAATTATTCTAATATTATAACTTTATTTTATCTTAAGTCATAGGTCCTGTTTTTGTGCATGACAGCAATTCTCCTTCTTGATTTTGAATTTATCTTAAAATAAAACTAGGCATGTGAAAGTCCCTAGCAGAATTTGTAGAACATTTCCACTCTCTTTTTGTTTGTATTCTTTACTTTTCCTTGCTCTGCTATATCATCATAAGAAAAATGCATATTAATTATTACTGTCTAAAAAGTAAATAAGAAATGTAAGGTTTCCAGGATTAAATGATGATGAAAGTAATATAAATAAAAGAAAAACTAGATTAAGTTTATATAGATAATATCATTTTTTTCTAATTCTTTTTTTTAAATGATGGAAAGAAATGAATAAAAGTGAATTTCATTTTACTTTTTAGCATTAACATTCAAGGCTTTTTGGGAAAACTTAAAAATAAATTTTTGTGTGACACTATTCTGTATTCTAGAAAAGAAAATTATTTTATTTCAGCATCTTTGCAGTTTTGTTTTCAAAACTGTGCATTATATTGAATAATTTCTGAATGTGCATGCTATTTCTCTTCTCTCACTTCATTACTTATTTAGTTCAGGGCATAAATCAATATTTTGAATGAAAGCCCTCAACCTATAGCACTGTTAATCATAAAGATGGTAGTTATTCCCCCTGTTTAACTTTAAAAGTTCAAAATACCAAGTGAGACACACTGTAATTTTCTTTTACCTTATGATTTATAACGATAAATAATTTATAAGTCATTTTTTAATAATTGGTCATTGGCACTGTAAACAATGTAAAATCATTCTAGAATATTTAATCTTAATAGGAGAATTTTTAAAATAAATTCTGTCAGAAAATACTGTCATGGTTGATTGAAGTGCTGTCCTTCAGTTTCATTTGTAAATTTTTTTTTAAAAAAACAGGTAAGAATGACAAAATTTAGAAGATGTACTTTTCCTCTGGTGGTGCCTTTGTGAAGATAATATCAAACGTCAATGCCTCAGAGTCAATTTTCATCAGTTTACTGAGTCAAAGTTTCAGTAAAACTTGAATAATTTTCTTTCACTAATGGTTATTTTAAATTCTTCCTACTTCCAACTTAATACAAATTAAGACAATTTCTTTGTTAGACTGCAGCATTTGACTTATTATCTTGCATCTGAAAGAATATGAAGTTATGGTCTCACACTGGGTAAACTTTCATTCTAAAGATGGTTTAGATACACAGTATTATTTCCTTCCTATGGGAAAAATATTAGTTGTATATCATTCATTCAAAATATGTAAAGGCCATTTAGTGTTTGCAAGGAACTCTACTTATCGATGCAGATTAAAGTGATCAAGGAGAAAACAAATTCAGAATGAGAGAAAACATCTTGGAGTAGTTTAGCTGTGGATGCACAAGGAATAGCACCTAAATCAACTCCTAAGTCAACCTTGGGGCAGGAAAGTCAAGAGAACATGAAACAGGAAAGGGAAACTCCTTCTAAGAGGTAGCACTTTTGATAGGAAAAATAAATAAACCATTTGTTGAACAATTCTAAAACTAAAAAGCAAAATATTTATTGATTATCCTGCTGCCTATTCTGGAGTAGCACAGAGTCTTTTCATACCTATTTTATTTTGCTTAATTTTTTGTGGTTGTGATGGAATGAGAGGAGGAGAGATGGTGCTGGGAGACAACTTCCTCAAGTTAGAACTTCTCAAGGTCGGGGACTGGAGTGTCTCATTTATGTCCTTGCTTTCAGTACTTCGTTCAGAGGCCATCAAATAAGAGACTTTCAACTAAAATAAAAGTTGGTGCAGTCTTTAAAGGACTGCCAAGTTACTGACCTCTTATCTCCAACATGCCCTAGGGAAGACGTTAGCAAAGAGCACTGAGCCTACCACCTCCTGTCAGTAATCAAGATTCATTTATGTTAATAATCCCTTTTTTAAAAGCAAGTCAGGCAGGAAATTTAAGTCGATTCACACTTCTACATAAATTACCTCCATCAGATAAGCAAACAAATTGCTTTTCTGTTTATGCTATCTCAGATCTTCTGCCCCAGGATATTATTTCAGGCAGTAGAGGAGAGGTGTGAGTTTCTAATCTGCTTGGAGGAATAGAATGAGGGCATGGAAAAGAAACTTCCTCTTTTTAAAAATTTCACTTAGGGTCTTTGTGTGAGTTAGAAAATCCTTTCAAGAGCATTTGTTCTAAGCTGCTGAGGCCTGAGCTAATGTAAAATAATAAGACCTGAATTTATGACTTTGTTCTGTACATCAACCATAATCACTGGATTATGAATAGAAGCCCAAATATCATTTGACCATTTGCCAATGGCCCAATGTACTTTGTGACCAAACAAAGAAAATGTAAGTTCTAAATCTGACTTTTCTTGTGGGCTCACCATTTTTTAGCCCAGAACCAGATAATTGGTTTTGTTTTTCATGTTTATACATATCGTTTAATTATGGTAACTAATAGTAGCTACAGTGGCCGAAGTTCACAGATCAGCCTCTATGGAAATGCATAGAATCAAGTTTCTGTTCCCATTTTTATAAAAAGATTGACTAGAAGAGAACATTGCTACCTTATTCATTATGTATAGCTCATTAGTTCCCCTGTCAACTTTCCTTTGCTTTTAATCAATTGAAAGAGAAAGCCTTCACAGATTTTCAGTAGGAAACATACGGAGTTGTAGCTCATCAGTTAATGTGTGAACTTATATATAAAGGTGCAGCTGACCTTGAATATGCATCCTTCCCGAGTTGCCTCTTATAAATCCTGTGATCAATAAATGACATAGTATTCCAGCCCCTTCACAACTCACCTTCAAATATCTGTTTTTCCTACACGTTATCTAAGGTTCTGTAAAACTTCTTTCTTTTCCCTGTAACAGGCTCCAATCCTTATTATATTGTAAGTTTCATAAAAGAAGGGCTTAGCATTTCTTTTCAATTTTGAGGTATGACTATAAAATAATGAGTTAACAAGATTGGTATTTAAAGAAATCCAGCTCTACTTAAATATCTAAATGAATACTGCATATTTCTAAGGAGTCACCCTGAGTGGCAATACTTTTATTCCAAGGGTGTTGCCATTACATGAAGGTTATTGCTGTTGTTCTTTTGGGATGGCATTTAGAACCTATTCAGTATTTTCAAGCTTCGATACTTCATAGTCAAGCCTCAATTTTCATTATTTACTACAGGTGAAGATTTTTTATTATCCGCTTTTAAAAATAACCAAGGGGATTTAATATACACCAATGTATGTTCTTTTTCTCTGTATATATTTGTGAAAGTATTGGGAAGAATAGAAGATTGAAAATGGGTCGATACTGGATTTGAGACTGAGTGAGATTTTATATTGTTAATTAGGACTAGATTATGACCAGAACCAACCTATCTTTGGCCTTTATACCTCCTTTTGTCTCCTGGGTTTAAGGTACCAGGGTACACATAGGGCCATCCTAACTCTCAGAGATACCATGAGCTTAATGATATTTATTGGTTTCAAAGTGTGTTAAAACATTGAATGATGTGAGCCAAGTAACTTTTAAAATTTATTTTAAATTGAAACTTATTTCCACTGCAAGGGAATAATGAAAATATCTTTTCACTTTGCTCCGTAGGATAAATAAGAAAAATATCAAATGTCTGAAGGGGAAAAAAGATTTTTTTTTTAAAGAAAGAGATACTTTTGTGAAAATGAGTAAATTCTAAGTTCTCAGATGGAAGAAGCATTTAATATATCAAAACATTATTAAAAGAAGTAGAATACTTCTTTTTCATAAAAAGAGTTATTTCAACTTAAAGATTTTTTTTCTTATTTCTCTTTTGAATGCACCCTTTCTAAGATATCAAGTATACTATTAAAATGTTAGTATGTATTATTTGGAAAATGAAATCAAAAGATTATTCATTTAATCATTAATTTTTGTATGAGGACAAACATAATTTCATGGAGTTTAAATCATGATCCTTAGAGGTATTTTTTTCAAACTGCATCCCTACCTCCCCAGCTTTCTCTAGATTTGAAATGCCTCCTCCCTGTTTCCCCCATTTCTACTGTGATGAAAATTATTCTGTCGACTTGCAGTGTTTCTGGGTAAAGGATATTGTGCAAATGAGCTTCCTAAAATCTGAAAAAATGTTGAGAACCATTACTTAAATCATGGCTATCTAAAAGACATTGAATAATAGTAAGAGGTATACAATAAAATTCAATAATTCATTAATTAAAACCATAGCTGAGGTTTTTCAAAAATAATAAGCTTTTTAAACTAGAAAATATATGATATATCTAATTTAAAATGATTTCTTTATATATATATGGAGGCTTGGATCTTAAACACTGGACAAATGTAGAATGAAACATCTTTGTTATTAAAATAGGCTTAGACAAGTTTCAAACGGTTCTGCATATAAACTTGCTGACATACATAATTTCAAATCAGGCCAGTTATAGCTTTCATACTCTGAACTGAATTCAAAACTCCTACTTTCACAGTATTAGAAAGATAAATCAAATGTTTCTTTAATGCCTACTTTCATTCAATCTATACCCAGTTTTGGAGGACTGCTGTCATGATGCCAAAAACAGACTGAACTTTTAATAAAGCTCCCAATATGATAAAAAGAATCTGGGATAATTGTATAGTACAGTCTAAGTGCTGAACTAATTTTATCCCTTTTAAATAAAATGAAACCACTACTCATTTCTTAAAGGGCCTTTAAAGAAAATGATTGTAAGAACAGCATGATTTGTTCATCACAGAGCAAGGAATGCTGCTTTTTATAATGCATTCGAAAATAAAAGGTAGTTATATTTACTTTTACAATGTTATTGCAATTTATCTTAATTGAAGTATAAGTTGACATACAACATTATATTAGTTTCAGGTGTAGAACATAGTGATTCAACATTTATATACATTATTAATTGATCACTACAAGTCTAGTAACATTCTGTCACCATACAAGTTATTGCAGTACTATTTACTGTATTCCCAATACTGTACATTACATCCTCGTGACTTATTTATTTTATAACTAGAAATTTGTTCCTCAATTCCTCATCATCTATTTCACCCAACTCCCCACCTCCCTCTCCTCTGGCGAACACCAGTTTGTTCTTTGTATCTATGAGTCTGCTTATGTTTTGCTCATTTTTTGTTTTGTTTGTTAGATTCCACATATAAGTGAAATTATACAGTATTTGTCTTTCTCTGTCTGACATATATCACTCAGTGTAATATTTTCTAGGTCTATCCATGTTGTTGCAGATGGTAAGATTTCACTCTTTTTTATGGCTGAGTAATATTCCATTTTGTTTTCATATGTTGGGTATTGTAAATAATGCTGTAGTGAAACTAGTGATGCAGATACCTTTTTGAATTAGTGGTTTTTTCCTTTGGGAAAATATCCAGAAGTGGAATTGCTGGATCATATGGTAGTGTTATTTTTAATTTTTTGAGGAACCTCCATGCTGTTTTCCATAGTAGGTATACCAATATTCAATCCTACCAACAACACATATCCTAGCCAACACTTGATTTTTGTTTTTTTGGTAATAGCCATTCTGACAGGTATGAGGTGATATCTCACTGTGGTATTGATTTGCATTTCCCTGATGATTACTGATGTTGAGCATCTTTTCATGTGTCTGTTGGCTATTGTTATGTCTTCCTTAGAAAAATGTCTATTCAGGTCTTCTGTCCATTTTTTATTTGGATTGTTTGTTTTTTTGATATTGAGCTGTGTGAGTTCTTATATATTTTGGACATTAACCCCTTATCAGATATATGATTTGAAACATCGTCTCCCATTCAGTAGGCTGCCTTTTCATTTTGTTGATGGTTTCCTTTGCTGTGCAAAAGCTTTTTAATTTGATGTGGTCCCATTTGTTTATTTTTGCTTTTGTTGCCCTTGCCTTAGGAGGCAGATCCAAAAAGATATTGGTAATGCCAGTGTCAAAGAGTACACTGTCTATGTCTTTTTGGAGGAGTTTTATGGTTTCAGGTCTTACATTTAAGTCTTTAATCCATTTTGAGTTTATTTTTACATATTTTACAAGTGAGAAAGTTGTCCAATTTCGTTCTTTTGCATGTAGCTGTCCAGTTTTCCCAATACCATTGATTGAAGAGACTCTCTCTTCCTGATGGTATATTCTTTGCTCCTTTGTCATAAATTAATTGAATACATAAGTGTAGGTTTACTTCTGGGCTCTCTATTCTGTTACATTGGTCTTTGTGCCTGTTTTTATGCCAGTACCATAGTTTTGGTTACTTAGCTTTGTAGTATACTTTGAAATCAGGGAGCATAATACATCCAGGTTTGTTCTTTCTTAAGATTGCTTTGGCTCTTAGGGATCTTGGAGTTTCATACAATTTTATGATTATTTGTTCTAGTTCTATGTAAAAATGTCATGAGTATTTTGATAGGGACTAAATTGAATCTGTAGATTTCTTTGGGTAGTATGGACATTTTAATGATATTAATTCTTCTGATTCATAAGCATGGTATATCTTTCCATTTATTTGTGTCAGCTTCAATTTTTTCTACAATGTCTTATATTTTTCAGAGTAGGTCTTTCACCTCCTTGGTTAAATTTATTCATGGGTATTTTATTTTCTTACACAATTGTTTTCTTAACTTCTCTGTCTGATAGTTCATTATTAATGTGGAGGAATGCAGCATATTCCTGTATATTGATTTTTTATCCTGCAACTTTACTGAATTCATTTATTAGCTCTAATAGGTTTTTGGTAAAGTCTTTAGGGTTTTCTAAATATAGCATAATGTCATCTGCAAATAGTGACAGTTTTGTTCTTTCTTTCCAATTTGGATGGCTTTTATCTCTTTATTTTTCTTTTTTCTTTCTTTTTTTCTTTCTTGTGTGTGTGTGTGTGTGTGTGTGTGTGTGTGTGTGTGTGTGTGTGTGTGTGTTTGATTGCTGTGGCTAGGATTTCCAGTACTATCTTGATTAAAACTGGTGATAGTGGACCTTCTTGTCTTGTTCCTCATCTTAGAGGGTTCATCATACATGGTCTTTATTATGTTGGTGTATGTCCAACATAATAAAGTGGTGTATGTCACACTTTGTTCAATTTTTATCATAAATGGATGTTGAATTTTCTCAAATGCTTTGTCTCCACTTATTGAGATGATCATATGATTTTTAATCCTTCATTTTGTTAATGTGGTCTATCATGTGATTGATTTGCAAATATTGAACCATCCCTGGAATAAATCCCACTTGATAATGTTATATAATCCTTTTAATGTATTGTTGAATTCGATTGGCTAATATTTTGTTGAGGATTTTTACATGTATGTTCATCAGGGATATTGGACTGTAATTTTCTTTTTTTGTAGTGTCTTTATCTGGTTATGGTATCAAGGTAAATCTGCCCTCATAGAATGTGTTTGGAAACATTCCTTCCTTTTCGACTTTTTGGGAATGGTTTGAGAAGGATAGGTATTATCTCTTCTTTAAATGTTTGGTACAATTCACCTGTGAAGCCATCTTGTTCTGGACTTTTGTTTGGTGGGAGTTTATTGATTACTGATTCAATTTCATTACTAGTGATTGGTCTGTTCAGATTTCAATTTCTTCCCTTAATAGTTACGTTAGATTGTTTATTTGGGATTTTTCTTTAAGTAAACAACAATATTGACCAAATATAATAAAGTAAATTCAAAAAGCCACAAAACACATCTTAAAATTTGTTCTGAAGATGAAAAAATAATTTAAAATGCAGTGACTATCTAAATCAGGTCCCTCCAGTGTGCAAGGTATTCATCTTCATAATTAGAACCAAAATGCTTGGTCATATTATTTTTGTTTACACATACTTTTAAAAAGTATTCATTATGCTTTTTATCTTTCTGCTCTTTTATCTTTTTTTTTTTTTTAAAGACAAGTAGTCAGGTAAGTAATCACTGATGCAGATCTTAACAAATATGAACAATGACCTTTCCTTTGAGAATATTGAAAGCTACCCTAGAAAACTTATATATATATTACTCTAGAAAGTTTATATATATATATATATATATATATGTATGTATACATATATACATATATATAACTCATACATTGCAAGTACATCTAGGAAACAGCTAACAGTTTATTTGATGTATGATATATGTAACAAATTATTTTTGCGACTGTCATTCATCTTAGTCTGTAAGACAATAATAATATTTATAATGAACTTAAAGAGCAACAACAACAAAAATAATTGGAGAAATTAACACTGAAGATATATATAAATTAAGTCACTCATCACACAATTGCCACATATTTAAATACAATAAATGTTAAGTAATACATGAACAGGTAATTTTTTTTACCTTTAAAATTTGGAAGGATTAATGCTTCTTCAGCTAAGTTATTGAATAAAATATTTTTCATCCTAAAAAAAATTAAAAAATAAAATTTGGAAGGATTAGCTAAGAGGGAAAGATGTAAAAGGGTTGCAATTTCAGTGCAGGAGTGAATTTCAGAATTTAAAGAGGTTGAATATATTTTTAAAGGTAAATCACCACCTGTCTTATTAAAAGGAAGACAAGTTTATGTTTATAATTTTAAAACATATAATCCTCTAAGCTCTAGCATGTTTACGACAAGTGTTCTGCTTTTGTTATCAGATAATGCTGGTGTTTGGCAGTGGAATGGGGTTCAGTCTTCCTTCATAGCATTGTTACCAATAAACACATGAATAGAATGAAAAGATGTACTTCTTTTTCTCTTTATAATGTTCTAAGGAGAAGACCAAAAACATGAGAAAGATGTTTGATTGTCCTGATTATTATTTTTCATATAGATTTCTAGATTTCTGCAATTGGATGTGTTTTACATGAACTCTTGGTATATAGACACCACTACCACTAACAAAAAGGAGTTGTGATTGTGAAGTTCTAATGGTATAGGAGACACTTTAATTTTAGAGGAGAGGTTAGTTATTTAAAGGGCATCTGAAGCTGAACTGTAAGTATTTCAGTAACTTCCTGAAAGCATTTCAGTTCCAATTTAGAGACTTTCTTTTTCTGATCAATTCAAAATAATTATCATATATATGAAGTATATTTTACATATTATTTCTTTCTGTTTACAGAACTCTGAACTTTAGGATTTTATAAACAGTAGAAATGTGGTAAATAAATAATAAAAAATAGAGAGGAAGTGAGACATACACAGAGAGAGACCTGCTCTTTCTGATCAATTTTAAGCAATCTTCATCTGTATATGCATAAAATATATATATATGCATAAAATATTAGGCAGTATAAGATTATTCACCACTGATACAATGAAATTCTTTTAAGCTAAAGGAAAAATGTCACTTGTACTTCTTTAGTTTCATTAAAATAAACAATTCCAGTAATCTTCTGAATCCCTTTTCAGCCAACAGCTCTGTGACATCTTGCCTCTACACGTGATACTGCCTTCTTAGCCAATTCCAACTCAGAGAGATGAGTAACCATGGCTCCATCCAATTTTCCACATGACATCTGTGGCAGCAGAGGCATTCACAAGACCTCTCTCCTGGAGAGCTCTCCCTTGGGTGGAGCTTGAATTTCTGTTAGAAAATCATTGACACAGGAATTCAAACAGGACTTTGCTTTAGGACTAGATGCTGCCAGGGCTCAGACACTGACAAGGCCATGTTTCTTATCTCTGGGATTTTCTGCCCTTCCCCCATGAAGCTCGGTTCCTCCAGGCTGGCAGGGAACTCGCCTCTGGACTAGAGGGTGACAGACCCCCTTTGATGAGGAGCATCCACAAGCACAGGGAGCAGACTCTTGCTATTCATTGAGCTGCACAGCTGTGACAACTGGATCCTGCCCGGGGTGCCAAAAATAGGGGGCAGGGCTTCAGTATAAGCAAAAGGGAAGACAGTTTAAATACAAATGAACTGCTTTACGCTCTGTGAATTTATCTTTCCCCAGTTGCCCTGATTTAAGACCCATGCTTTATTTTACTGAAACTTCATAGCTGTAAAGTGACCGTCTCTTCCATAGGTGCATATAAAAAAAATAATAATCCTGTTTTCACATCTCAAAAGATATATTTTCATATGCAAATGGCTTGGTGGATCTTTGGCTTTAATGTTTTCACAACTATGTTCTCCCTTATTAAGCACTGGGCTCAGCATAAAATAGGTTCTTACTGACTCATCTTCAATACTATTGTATGCTTTGTCTGACTGCAGGTTGTGTGGAATAATAATAATGACTCAGTGGATTTTTTTTACCTTTTTTGTGAACAGAAAGCCTGAATATTTAATGAATAAACTGCTCACATCTTGAAGGAATACAGGCATGTTCACCAGGCGTTTTTAGAGTAACCTGAAAGGGAATCTGCAGCAGGTGAATATTTCCAGCTAAGCAAAGCTTAAAAAGCACATAAAGAGTTAATTCAACTCTATAAATGAATATGATAATCAGGGCATAATTTATCTCTGAAGAAACATATTTATTGTGTCTGCTATTTGATTAGATGGTTTCAGTGTTCAATTAATCAGTTACGTCTCAATATCGTTCCTGAGAGCTGCTTAATTAATCTGTTGCACTGCAACTCTATTCATTCTTCTAGCTATCCCTCGCCCCATTTCAAATGACAAAACCCAGGAACTGTGCCATGTAAAGACTTTATGTCAATGTCAGGTGAAAGTTGATAAGTGGCTGACTTTTTTTCTTTATTAGGTTAATCAAACCAATCATCCTTATAAGATTTACGTTTGTCAAAAATTTTAATTGGATGAAACTAATGAGAAATAGAGGAAGAAAATCACCAAAAGAATGATGGCATTGTTTGTATACCTCGATGGAAGTATACTACTTTTATCAAAGGGATTGTTTTCTCATTTTTTTTTCCAAACGATGAATTTAAAAATGCTGCTGGTTGAACCCAAACTAGTCTATTATGCTACACTACCACATCTGATATTAACAAATAAAGCATGATAGGTCCTTGTGTCTTTGAAGAAGAAAGTGTTCCACATGTTTACTGCCTTCTGGGCACTAGTTATCGCTTCCTAAATGCTACTAATAGTTCCAATTACAGTACCATGAATATTTACAACAAATTTACTAGTTTGAAGGTGCTTCACATACAACATAGAGTAGCCACTCCAAGTAGTGGTTGAGATACTCCACCAATTAAATCACAGGGTCACAGTATTTTCATCTCCTTATCTGTTTTCCATGCTTGGAATCTCTCTTATCTTTCATTCTTTCCTTCCTGATATTGACTGAGACTCCATATTATCCCTCAGCGTCATTCCTTTTTGCCCTGCAGAAGCAGAGGCATTTTGGTAGAAGTTCTACCAAAATTGGTATGCAGATTTCATATCATTCCTCTTCATCTTCTCAATGCCCAGGGCCAACTGTCGTCTCCCAACACCACCTCACATAGACCCATTTAGCATTACAAAAAGGATTTAAAATACTTTGACTCAATCATGGTTATCCCACATAACTTCTAAAATAAAATAGTCATGAAAGTATAGGGTAGTGATTCTTTAATTGTGTGGGTGCCATAAGCCCCTTTGAGAAGATTAATAGTAATAATAATATTTGTATTATACTTCAGTACTTTTTCATTTGTCAGGTACAATTTTAATTTTTATATAAAACGTGTATTATTTCATTTAATCTTATCTTCAAATCATTCCTATGTGCTATTATCTTACCCATTATACACATGAGAAAACTGAGGCACTGGAAGATTAAATGACTTGCTCAAGAGCACACACCTGCCCTATTGAAAGGGAGATAACATTATATTTATAATATTTTTAATGTAATTCTGAAAATTCTATCAGGATCAGGACAAGTGTCTTGCTTTCATCAACTAATTCTATAATCAAATAATACATTTCTTATTCATATTCATAGAGACTAATCACAGAATTATCCAAGAAATTATCTATTAGCTAGGTTTCATTTAGTGGCAACTAACAGTAAACAAACTATTTTAAGCTAAAAAGAGAATTTATTGGCTTGGAGTGCTAGGAAGTACAGGGTACAGATGACTTTAGGTCTGGCTGGATTCAGGTACTAAAACATGTCATAGGATATTGTCTCTCCTTATCTCTCTACATGCTTTCCTCTGTATTAACTTCATTTTTTAACATGGGAAGCTGAGTATCCCAAAGGCTTGGAAGGTGGACCATGAGTCAGCTTGTATTTCCGTCCTGGCTCCTTCATTTATTAACTAGTAATTTCCAGTGATATCCCATTAGAAAGAGAAATTCTGAATACACTCTTCCTCATTGTTTACTGCTAGATAGCACCTGGAATGGTGCTGGCACACAGTAGGTGCTCATTAAAATTTGTTGAATGAATGACACCATGTAATAACAAACACTTGTTCAGTTACTGTAAGAGGTTAAGGCAGACCCCTGTTTTTTAAGATATTTAAGTTAAATGTTATTCATAAGCTTTGTTAGCTGTACAGTGATATTTTACCCAAGTTTTGATTTCTGTAAGAAAACATGTATTAGAGATGATAAGTTCAAAATATAGAAAAGGCAATGTAGATATGATACACATAAAAAACATGAAAGTGTAAATTGAATGACTTAAAAAGTTATAAATTGCCAATGGCAAAATGCAAATAGGTACTGGTAAGTTATTCACTAAATTGAGCCCTTACAAACAATTTCAGTGTTATATTAGGTACAAAGCATCATTACCTGCTGTTTTTCTATGCATTTTCAGCAAAAGCATATTCATAGTTTGTGTAATAAGTGTTTATCCAAGCTTGAATGAGACTTATAAAGCAACTAAATGGGTTTTCCCTGGACTCCTGTTTGTATTTTACATGTGGATATATAGTCAGCTCAAACTCATTCAAGTACAGAAAGGTGATATGCTTCTTCTTAAATGAGTACAGCAGAGTCCATAGGTAGATTTTTAGCTACATTATATTAAAAGTGTTTCTAAGTCAAACATATGAAAACTTCTGCTTAATATAGACTTCAGGGAAAAACGATTCCAGTTAGGCATGTTTTCTCTCTAAATCTAAAGGTTTGTAAGTTTGTAAGTTTACAAATCTAAAGGTTTGTAAGTGTATTCACACAAATATTTACACAAATATTCACACAAATATGTAAAATTAACCATTTTTAAATGATCTGAGTATTCAAAACTAATGTGCCTTATTATATAGAACATATAAAGTTTAAACCTTTCTTAATGATTTAGAGGTGAACATCATGAATATCAGTTACACACCGATGCACTCAGGTGTTTGGGATTATTTGCCTTTGTTCTAAATGACGTTACTATTATCATGACCCCCATTAGAGTTATTTATTTATCTATACCCCATCTTATGCTAAAGGGCTTAATGGTCCTTACAAAATAATACATTTTTAAGGTCTTAAATAATTTTAAGAAAACGAGGCAATCAAGACACAAATGAATTAAGTAAAACCAATAAAGTGAGGCTGGGGATGATATTAGTACAAAGTGTGTGTTAGGAAGTGCTGTTTATTTGTTAGAGGAAGGCACAAGTGAGTAACAGCCACCAAAAACAGGGATATGTCACATGTACTGCAAGTTCTCATGTTCAGATGTGCAGAAGAATCAGAACTATTTCTGGTACTGAGAAAAACTTTCTGGTGTTTCCATGTGTTCCCATATGCTCTCTAATTCTACCTGGCGTGTCTTACCACTCCTCACTGACTTACTCAAAACACTGCTCAGAAATCCGTGATGCATTCCTAGAATGGCATTGTTAGGTACCCCTCCTTTGTAATACGGTCATTTGAGACATATCAGTATCATTGCACTTAAAACAGTGTATTATAATTATTTGTTTAATCATCTTTCTGCACCATGGTTTTGAAAGCTTCTTAATAGCAGAGGCTCTGTGTTATTCATTATATTTTATACAAAACCTAGCAGTGTCTGGAAAATTACAGATAATCAATAACTATATCTTGAATGAATGAAAGGGTACTGGTATTGTACTAAAGAACTTCCTAAACAATATACTCATTATAAAGATAAAAGGCTACTTTCTTAGAGCTATTTCTTTTAATCTTCCTTATTGTACATGCAGTTCAGAAAAACAACAACTTTATAGCTGAACCAACACATCTGCAATTAGGGGACTCAACTCGGAGATAAATTTTAGAGGAATGGTTGGATTAAGAATCATTATACAATCTTAAGAAGTTATTTCACCCAAATGCTTGATATACAGTAGTCCCTCAGTGGATGCCTGAAACCGCCAATATACAGCACCCTGTATATACTATGTTTTTTCCTATACATACATGCATATGATAGTTTAATGTATAAATTAGGCATAGTAAGAGATTAACAACAATAATAAAATAGAACAATTATAACCATTTACTGTAATAAAAGTTATGTGAATGTGGTCTCTCTCTCTCTCTCTGAAAATATCTTATTGTACAGATTGAATGCTTTTTCCATCTCAACTAAGCACGTATCCTGCACTGTGACTGCAACTTTTACAGGCTGAGGTGCTACAGCAAAACTAGCATGCATTTCTCTTTCATTCTTCACGATTTCACGGATAGAAGGTTCCTTCTTATCATAGATCTTAGCAACCACAACATACAATTTTTTTCTTTCCTATCAATTCACCTTTTTGCTTAAAGGAAGCACTTTGTGGCTTCTCTTTGGCATATCTGAATTGCCAGCATTACTACTGTTATACTTTGGGGCTATTATTAGGTAAAATAAGGGTTACTTGAATACAAGCGCTGTGATAGCTCAGCAGTTGATCTGATAACTCAGATGACTACTAAGGGACCAACTACTAAGTGACTAACAGGCTGGATGCACTGGACAACGAGATGATTCACGTCCCACTTGGGATGGAGCCGACGGCACGAGATTTCATCATGCTACTCAGAACAGCCGGCAATTTTAAAAATGTATGAATTATTTCTGGAATTTTCCATTTAAGATTTTTGGACTGCCCTTGACCAAGAGTAACTGAACCAAGGAAGTCAAAACTGAAGATAAGGCGGGACTACTATGTATTAAGCAGTATTAAGTTCAAGGTTACTCTCCCTGGAAAGTACCTTGAAAGCAGTGGTCCTATGCTGCTCCTTTAAATGAGGAGCTGTGTGCTTCACCAGTTAGTGAAACTGGGTGTACCATTGTCTTTTGTACAGAAACCCAGGCATATGTGGGCCAAGGCAGATTTCTACTTCAGCATGTAGAGAAATGTTAAATGTCATTAAGCATGCCAGAAATAAAGACTGCTCTAGTTGGTGTGGTTTTTTGTTTGTTTGTTTGTTTTTAAGGTTTTTTGTTTTTTTGTCTCTTTCTCTAATTAAGCTATTGGCTATCACTTCTTACTGCTCTTTGAAACCAACCTACTCAAAAATTTCAGTTTCTAGCTTAAGATGAATTGGTAAACTAGATATGTAGGCTTAATTTTTTTAATTTTTAAATTTTTTTTGGCTGCGCCTTGCGGCATCTTCCCTGACCAGGGGTTGACAGGGATTGAGCCCGTGCCCCCCTGCAGTGGAAGCGGTGAGTCTTAACCACTGGACCACCAGGGAATTCCCTAGGCTTATTTTTAACTTATCTAAATAAAATAAGATGAACCTCAAATAGGTACCTGAGGAATTTCCGCTAAGCATGTAGTAGCTTAGGTGGATACTAAACCTGCTTTTCTTTCAGATTCCCTATCTATATGAAGGTCACCAAAGGCTATTCAATTATCCAAACTACAAATGTGAAAAACATTTTCATGTTTGAGCTCTCTCTTACCTCTTCATATCCAGTTATTCCACAAGCTATGCCATTTAACTTCTGAAATAGCTCTGCTCCAGTTTGTCAACTCTCCCTTTATTGGGGGCTCATATCATCTTATAAGGATGACTGCAGGAATGTCCTGTCTGGTCTCTGTACCTTTCATCTTAGCCTCTCCATTCCAACCATCACATTCACCTTTTGGAGACTTTTCCCAAATGCAAATCCTTCTATACATATGCAACATCCTTAGGATAAAAGCCAAACTCCTTATTCACTTATTCATTCACACAAAATTTTGACACACTATGCACTGTACTGGGTGCTTTACATGTAAAAGCTTTCCAGGATCGTATTTCTTCCTTGATTCATCTCCTAGCACCCCCTGGTCAGATCCTGTGAGTACACTCACCATTCAGAACTATGAACTCGTCTAGAATGCAGAACGTTCTCTCACACTTCCAAGCTTCTGCACATCCTGGTGCTTCAGTGTGAAGTTCCTTTCTCTCTTCACCCTTCAAGACGCATCTCCTTCTCTGTGAAAACCTTCTTGGCACTCCTGCCCATTACTGGGCAGGGATAGAAACTTTCTCTTTGGTGCCCATATAGCCATGTTTTTCTAGCTAGCACTTAAGTGAACATTTTAATCTTGAAGTTTGTAACTGTTTCCTTGCATTACTTTCCTAATAGACTGTAAAGGCGGGTATTATCTTGTTCATCTTGGTATTCCCAGAGCTTTACAGGACATCTAACAAATAGTGAATGTTTGGTTAATGTCTACTGAAGAAGTTACTGCATGGCCACCTCCCTGCTTCAGATGGGCAATACACTGATGGTGCTACTGTGATACAAGCCCTGTTGTATGTCTTGGTTATTTGTAAAATTATCTTCTACTTTCCCTTCCAGTTAGACAGTAAGGCCCTGTAGGGCAGTGAGTTCTTTTCTCCCATGTACCTAGTAAAAGCCTTTGCACATAGTAAGTAAGTACTCAATCCATAATTGTTGAATTGAATTTTGAAAGCACTCCAACATATTTCTCTGTAGTCTGTTTGAACTTCCAAAATGATGACTTCATTGCTGTATGCTCATTAAAGGGGTATAAAGAAGGAATTGGAGAACTTCCTAGGGAAATCATTTCTTCTCTGAGTTCCTGTTCTCTTCTGGCTTGCTACCACTCTGATTGACTAAGCATTAGGCTTGGGCAGAGAAGGGCCGGGAAACTGTGGGAGGAAAAGCTATATCATGCAATAGAGACTCCATCAAAATAAAAAGAAAATTGGATTTTTTGATGGCAGAAACAGATTGAAGAAAATTGTTGGAAATATTAATTCAAGGAGTATCGTGGGTGAGAGGAGGCAGAATCAGAAAACAGTGTGGGGGGAAGGAAGCAGTTAAAGTGAGGTAGTTTGACAGTCTGTGGTGGATACTCTCTCTGGTATGACTAATTGAGAATTGATTGTGCATGCAGAAAGGGTATGTTTTATTAAGGGAAACGTTCTTCCCTTTTGTCTTTATGAAATCCGCTCCTCTGCAGATGTTATTCCCTTCCCATACTAAACCTTCATTAATTTATAATTCACTGCATTGCTTTAAAAGTGCTGTGCAGATTTCCTGTTTCTCTCACATACAGTGCTTCTAATAAAGTCAAGTAGGATATAGGTTGAAATGCCACTTGTCTTGAGAGCTGCATGCCAGACTTGCTGGTGCCAAAACATTTCACCAATCGTCTCTTAGATCATTGTAAATGTTTCGAAGTGCCATTTTGCAAGCTCCATGAAAGTAAATTTGAGCTCTAAAACAACTCTTTTACTATTGACTATAAGTTGACTTTGGTTTCTGGAATCTGAAATCAAAGCTAAATGGAGTCTCTTAGTGTGGCTCTGTTAAGTTTAAGGACAGGTACGCTCACAGAGCAAGGAGCATCATTTCACTAAGTGCAGACTCTGAGGGCAGAGGCAATAGGAGTGGAGAGAAGAAAATGAGTCCCCCTCCACCACCCTAACTGCTCTCTCTGCCAGTAAATCTGACAGAACTTGGGAAATCACTGGATAACGAAATGTAGAAGTCAAAATGGCTTTTCGATTTCTAGTTGCTCAACGTGCCATTAGTGAAGATGGGAAATAAGAAGTAGGTTTAACACCATTTTTAAATTGAATCTTGCTGTATGGATACATAGAAAACAGGAAGATAACTTGACAATTTAGATAATTTTAAAAAATTTAAACATTTTGAATATGAAATGCCTAAGAGATACCTAGGTAGAGACTTTGGGTCTTTTTAGAGACTTCAAGTAAGTTTGGAGTGTGGTAGGGGGAGCTGTTTGTGGTGGTGTTGGAGTGGGTACATTAGGATGAAGTATCATCAGGGGTTAAAATCTCATATATCCCACAGGTTCAAGCTACGTGGGGATTAATGGGAATATGTGCCTGGACTAAATGGGCAATAGCTATTCAGCTCTGGTTGGTCACTGCCAAACGAGAAAGCAGGCCCAGTGAGACCATACTTTGTATTTTTCCAAGAGAAACTAGAAAACTATTTTTTTGTCATGCATTCTCAAATGAATATCTGCAACTAGCTGAACACTGAAATTTTGTGATGGTCAAATAAAACACGTATATGGGACAATTGAGCTACAAGTTTGAGACCTCTGGATTTGAGTCTTACTGGGGAAGTAAGACTCACAACGTGTTAAGAAATTCAAAAGAAGTATAAGCCATTACATAATTAGATGTTAAATTAAATAAAATGAGGCGTCAGTTGACAAATTTATAAGTGTAGAAGGGGAGAGCTCAATGTTGGCTGTGGTTAAACCAGAATTATGTGAAGGAGTGTGATGTTACCTGAAACTTAAAGAATGAGTGGCTATTTGTCACAGTAAGCAGGGGAGGCAAGCATTCCAAACAAAAGTAGTATGAAGCCTAGAGATGATAATTTGGGAAGACAGTGAATAGCTTATACTAAGTGAGAACAAAGAAAGGACTAAAACCGTTTCTTCTAACCCCTAGTCCATTGTTTTCTCCTCCATGCTCTGTCACCGCCTATCTTGACTTAGGATGAAATAGAGGTATTCATTAAGAAACTAAATATTTATTGAATACCTACTCTGTGCCAAGCACTAGTTCAGGCTCTAGATGACAGTTCCTGTTAATACATGCTCTCCCATATGTATGGACACAGGTCAAACCAACCTTATTACAAATTGATTACATGGACAGTCACACTAGATACACTTTAATTATTCTAGAAGAAAGTGGAATTATTTGAGAATTTTCATAATCCTGTGAAAATATAATCAAAAATAATATTTTGAATATGAGATTCTATAGTATGTCAAATATTTCTAGAAGCAAATGGGTATAAAACAATATCATGTTCATCAAAAGTTTATAAAAAATTAGAAGTGGATAGTCAAACTAAAACAACAGTTTGGTCAGTTAATGAATAAATTCCATTCGACAGCCATCAAAATGAATATTTATCATCGGGACAAATATTAAAATCAGTATAAGTGATATTTTTATACTTTGCTTCCTCACCTCTCATGCACTTTGAGAAGGTGCCACATAGATTTGCAGAGAGATAGAGAGCCTAAAAGAGAAAGAACAACTATTTTGGGGGGTGGGAGCAATACTGGTATGTCCCCCCAAAAATCTTTCATTATATATAACATTTCATTTTATGAAAAAACAATATACATGTATAAATATAAAGATACTTGGCTTTCTAGCTTCAGCAAATACCTTTGTACTTTCTAAAATATAGATTGACATATATATTAATTTTATAGATTGACATATATATCAAAAGACCCATATTTAACAGTGTAAAATGTAATGTGTTTAAAGAGTAATTACATTGTTAATCAATGAATATGAGTAAGTACTGGGCAGGGGAAAGCTTTATTCAATTGTTCATTGCCCATAGCAAAATAAATTGCAGAACATAAAGCTAAAGCAAAAGTCTATGTTGATGTTTCAAACTCAGTATTACTCTTAAAACACGATCAAACAGTTGGAAACCATTCCAAAAGCATGAAAGTCTAGGTAGTTTAATATAAAATATGTACTTACAAAGCTTGTATTGCATAGTGACATTCAGCTCAAAAATGCTATATTGCTGGCCTAACCTCTCTATCCGTTTCTCACAGTCTTCTTATCCTGGCACTCCTCCAAGACACACAGAATATTAGCTGTGCACTCTCTAAATTTAACTTGAAAATTGAGAGAGATCAGATCCATATGTACAAGAAAAATAAAGTGTCAGCATGGCCATCTTAAATCTGTATCTTGGATATTATTTTTAAAAGCTACTCCTTCATAGCTGACATACTACATGCAGTTTAACCTTATTTTGTTGCATACCTTTCAGAAAACCATATTTCAATCATGAAAAGGGATACAAATCAATATCGCTTAATAATTTTGATTAAAAACTATATACCCAAAAGGAACATCCCAGCATTTGAATTTCAGTAATATTTCACCTTCCTCAGTCCTGTTTCTACTGTGTCAGCACAACATTATCTCGGGCAGCAGCTATTAGGGTGGTTGTGTCTTTAATGGTGGCTCTCTTGTGTACCTTTTACTGCCTGCTCTGATGGAATTTTTATCTTCACAAATATATTTCCTAATTTGTCTATTTCTGTGTCCAGTAAGTCTATATGCTGAGAAGGTAAATGTGCAGCAACCTTTAAGTGACATAACTTTAAAAACAGAATTTTCTAACAATGAACAACTTGACACACTTTCTTAAGGCATTTTGATAAAAAAATTAAAATTTCTTGTTAAGTTTTTTGGTTTGCTATTTACAAGAATTGGGAGTTTGGAGGGTTTTGAGAAAAAGAGGATTACTCAATGAGTACCACCTGCATCACAAGGCTAAACTAATTCTCTTGAAATTTTAAAATTTGCAATTACTCTAAAAAAATCCTTTGTTGACTACATTTTTCATAGTGAATGTGTTATAATATATAACTGTGGAATATTGAGGCCATGGATTCAGAGAAGAGATGAAGCTATTTAGGAATTGGGGAGATTTTGTTCTGTTACTGAAGTATTTTCCCTGAAGTCACTTAGTCAATAGAAGGAATAGCAGTTTCCCAGGGACTGCAGATTACTTTATCTGGATGATTGGCAATTTATAAAATTTGCATCCTTCCTAAGGAAGGTTTTTTATAATGCACAGATATTTGTTCACCACAAGCAAGACTAAAGTAAGCTAACAAAATGTGCAGTTTCTTTTGCCATAGTTAGTGCCTGTAAAATATCTGCTGCTCTCAAAGAGCCAATCTGTCAACCTCCATGTCAGTGCAAGGTAATGCATAGAACAGAGACAGACAGTTATGTCTTAGACAGTTAAGTATGTTTATTTTCTTGTCCAAGTGCATTATAGAGTGTTGGTAAATTCAGAAGTTTTCACCAAAATTTTCACTGAAAGCTTCTACTTAGAGGAATATTTGACTCATGAAATGCAACGTAATAGAACAATAATTGAAAATAATTAGTAAGTTTGCATTGTTTATATTATTCATAATCCTGGTTCCCAAACATAAAGTTTCTGTATACAGAGTTTTTAGTTAGTAAAAAAAAAGTAGTGAGCATTTTAGAAAGGAAATTTTTCTAAATTGTTGTTACTTTTGATTATTCAAGACAGGCAAATCTCAGTCTACAAAGAGATTTCAAGGGTCTTCAGGTGAGGTGCCTAGTTTTTTCTCTATATTTTCTCCTTCTTAACTGTAAGCACACTGGGACAAATAAATTTTATTGCATTGGATGCCCATGGAATAATGTAGTATATTTTCTGTTTTATAGGAAAATGTATTTTATCATCAAAAGAAAGAAAATAGTCTTATCAAGAAATAATCCTTCCCAGATAGGTGACTACATTTGCTGATTAATGGGGTTTTAATATGAGGACTGACTGTGGTTGTCATTGGAAAAGTAGCTACAAAATAATATTGTGATAGAAATAGCTAATAAGAGATGAAAGTATGTGACTAGTTTGGTGGAGGAAATATGATAATACATGCTACACTTTCTGAACATGTTTTTGAGATGTAATTTGAATTTAGATCTTAATTGTACAGTTCAATGAGTTTTGACAATGCATTCAGCTAACGTAACCAAATAGAACATCTCTGTTACCCCAGCTAATTCCCTCATGACCCTTTCCAGTCAATCTCCCCTACCCCTGCCCAGAGACAATCAGTTACAATTTCTATCATCATAGATTAGTTTTGTCTGTTCTTGAGTTTCTTATAAATGAAATTATATGATATATACTTAGAAATTTTGATAATGAAAAAAATGAGAAAAAAATAGTAACACTTAATAGTTAGAAGGGGCAAGGAAGGTTTTTGTCAAGATAGAAGAGACTTGTTTACATTGTTCATGGGCTCAGGGAAAGACCTTGTGTAGAGAAAGAGCTAGAGGATTCAAGAGAGAGGGCATAAGTAATGACGTGATTTTGAAAGAGTAAAAACATATCTTTTCTGAACTGGAGGTAACAAGATGTGTAAACATAAATTCATAATGATGTCAGTCAACACTGTTACATGACTTTTTCCAGCAAATTCTGAGCTGGAGTAGGTTCAGGGGAATCAGAAGACATAATTTAGCCAAGATTGATTATGGGCAAGATGGGTTCAGCAGATGATCAAAAGTGTAATGATAATTAGAGCGTAGTAAAAAATACATAGAGAAAAAAATTGGTAAAACAAAAAGAAAATGAAGAGAATGCAGTTATTATGAGTAAGGCACTTACACCCGCTGGTTATTTGTGGTTTGTGGTTTGAAGAGCTTGTGACCACTTTTAGCATAATATCTGAAAGTAACTATCTCCAGTTTATACCTGATTTCTTTTTCCAGCTTTAAAGAGACAATGTGTTTATTTAAACACAACATGGTTGATAATCCTTTAGCAGATGTAGGAGATTTTTCATTTTGTTATTATAGGTAAGCATTAAAACGCATTTGTTAATGAAATCCTTACTCCAAACATGGAATTTTTGTACCTTTTAATCTTTCAAAAAAAATCTGTGTCTCAGGTTAAACTGGACTAGAGTTAGACCAGTGCTTATTACCAAAGAGGTAAATAGGTTTTGACTTTAAACACCAGGAAAAATACCGCAAGGACAGTTGTTGTCCTTCAAACCCCAACTCTACAATGGTTTCTCTAACAATCAAATCAATGCCACAACATTAATTTTGCATTCATCTTTTATTGAAAATAGTCCCTAATATCTACTTTTTAAAAATTTCTTCCACCATTTATTTTTTGGTCCTTGATTTCTAACTCAAAGAATGTGACGATAACTGTTTCATTATCCCTGCTTTATTTATTTATTTAATTTTTAAAAATTTTTTGGCCACCCCACACGGCTTTTGGGATTTAGTCCCTGGACCAGACATTGAATCCAGGCCGCCTGCAGTGGAAGCACAGAGTCCTAACCACTGAACTGCCAGGGAATTCCCCTATCCATGCTATGTGATTATACTTTCTTAACTCTTCAGTATTTGGCAGGGAGCTCATGCCCTTGTAGGTCCAGATTCCCATAATTTCCAGTGCTATCTACACCTAATAAGTACCTTTCTGGTCATCTTGAATGTTCTCCAAGAAAGCATGGATGAGTAGGCCAGGGTGATGATGCTCTTAAGTGCAAATCACAGCCATTTCAGCAATCAGGGGCCAGAGATCAGGCAAAAGCATTCTTTAATGCTTTAAAGCATCTTCACCTTTTTATTTAATGGTTATTCATTTTAATTTATTTTTAAACATTTTTATTGGAGTATAATTGCTTTACAATGGTGTGTTAGTTTCTGCTTTATAACAAAGTGAATCAGCTATACATATACATATATCCCCACATCTCCTCCCTCTTGCATCTCCTTCCCACCCTCCCTATCCCACCCCTCTAGGAGGTCACAAAACACGGTGCTGATCTCCCTGTGCTATGCGCTGCTTCCCACTAGCTATCTGTCTTACATTTGGTAGTGTATATGTGTCAATGTTACTCTCTCACTTCGTCCCAGCTTACCCTTCCCCCTCCCTGTGTCCTCAAGTCCATTCTCTACATCTCTATCATTATTCCTGTCCTGCCCCCAGGTTCTTCAGAAGCTTTTTTTTTTTTTTTTTTTTTAATTTAGATTCCATATATATGTGTTAGAATACAGTATTTGTTTTTCTCTTTCTGACTTAAATCACTCTCTATGACAGACTCTAGGTCCATCCACCTCACTGCAAATAACTCAATTTCGTTTCTTTTTATGGCTGAGTAATATTCCATTGTATATATGTGCCACATCTTCTTTATCCCTTCATCTGTCGATGGACACTTAGGTTGCTTCCATGTCCTGGCTATTGTAAAGTTGCAACGAACACTGTGGTACATCACTCTTTTTGAATTATGGTTTTCGCAGGGTATATACCCAGTAGTGGGATTACTGGGTAGTATGGTAGTTCTATTTTTAGTTTTTTAAGGAATGTCCATACTGTTCTCCATAGTGGCTCTATCAATTTACATTCCCACCAACAGTGCAAGAGGGCTCCCTTTTCTCCACACCCTCTCCAGCATTTATTGTTTGCAGATTTTTTGGCGATGGCCGTTCTGACTGGTGTGAGGTGATACCTCATTGTAGTTTTGATTTGCATTTCTCTAATGATTAATGATATTGAGCATTCTTTCATGTGTTTTTTGGCAATCTGTATATCTTCTTTGGAGAAATATCTATTTAGGTCTTCTGCCCATTTTTGGATTGGGTTGTTTGCTTTTTTGATATTGAGCTACATGAGCTGCTTGTAAATTTTGGAGATTAGTCCTTTGTTAGTTGTTTCATTTGCAAATAGCTTCTCCCATTCTGAGAGTTGTCTTTTCATCTTGTTTATGGTTTGGTTACTCATTTATTAAGGCTGCATATGTTCTGAAGATTCTGCTCCTGTATATGAAGGTTTAAGTCCTCTTCTTATATCCATTTGTTCTTTTTTTATTTAAAAAAATCCTTCTCTTCCCAGCTTCATTAGTTATCAAAGCCATTCTTTTTCTTTTCATGTGCCAGGATGTAGCTCAAAGGTTAACTTGTCCATCCAGCTTAATCAAGAGGTTACTGTACTTTGGTATCTCTGAGACATGCAGAATGGAAAGGTTATAAACTCTGAATGTTTAGAACATTGTTTCAGCACATATTAATTAGTGACAAATGAGCTGAATTGATTCTATCTAGATCCAGGTCAAATGAGCAAGCAGGTATTTGACTTCTAGTCTCAGATGCTACAAACCTGGCTGTTGGATTTTTCCACCAGGAGACCCAGGGTCTAGTCTCAACTGTTTAAATGAGTTACACTTTTTTTTTTTTTTGTATTTTTTTAACATCTTAATTAGAGTATAATTGCTTTACAACGGTGTGTTGGTTTCTGCTTTATAACAAAGTGAATCAGTTATACATATACATATGTCCCCATATCTCTTTCCTCTTGCATCTCCCTCCCTCCCACCCTCCCTATCCCACCCCTCTAGGTGGTCACAAAGCACCGAGCTGATCTCCCTGTGCTATGCGGCTGCTTCCCACTAGCTACCTATTTTACATTTGGTAATGTATATATGTCCATGCCACTCTCTCACTTTGTCCCAGCTTACCCTTCCCCCTCCCCATATCCTCAAGTCCATTCTCTAGTAGGTTTTCATCTTTATTCCCATCCTTCCCCTAGGTTTTTCTGACCATTTTTTTTTTTTTTTAGATTCCATATATATATGTGTTAGCATACGGTATTTGTTTTTCTCTTTCTGACTTACTTCACTCTGTATGACAGACTCTAGGTCCATCCACCTCACTACAAATAACTCAGTTTCATTCCTTTTTATGGCTGAGTAATATTCCGCTGAATATATGACTTTTGATTTTATCAGTACCGCATAGGGTAAGTGAGTAGGCTGTGCAGAAGTGATTTGCACTAAGCAAGCTCATCAGAAACTGATTTATGGAGCAAAATGGCATTTTATCAATTCACAGTGGAAAAGAAAGAGCATGGACTTTGGAACCATGTATAATGGGGTTTAATTCTCAACCTCACCATTTAACAGCTGTGTAACTTTGGATATATAATTTAATCCCTCTGAATTTAATTTTCCTATTTGTAAAATGAATATAATACTTATTCAGGACTCTGCTGAGAATTACATAGTCTATACATGAAAAGTGTGTAGGAACTTCTCTGGAATGTATTATGGGCTAAATAAATATTACTTTATTTTTCTTCATTCCTGTTGAGCAAAGAAATGTTTATCTAATGAAAGTTTGGTGCACTAGTAGGTAGATTCCTTCAGAAAGTCAATCTACAGATTAAATAGCTATTTTATAAACATAGAATTATACAGAGAGTGACATTTTCATCTAGTACAGGCTTAATGAATTGATCTTCTTCAACCTAGGAATATTTCTGGGTAGATAACTAATATTGGACTTTAGCCTTAAAAAACCTCTTCTGTAGAGAGTATAAGAGACATACAGAAAACATTTTACTATAAACCTCTCATTCTTCAATATTCCTTATTAGTTGCATACTTCCAATAGTATGGTCTTTCCTAGAAGATGACTTTCTTAGCTAATTTAACTCCTAATCTTTTATGATGCATTTTTGATTAGGAAAATACTTCAGGATCTTTAGTGAGGTTTGGAGATACCTTAAATTTATCAGGAGTGATTAGGTTGTCATTTCTATAGATTTATGTTGGTTCTTATCAGCTTAAATATCAGATGATTTTCAAACCCTGAGTTTGAAGTGAGAAAACTTATTTGGTGCCTGCAGTGTACCCAGTAAAAATTACACTTATGAACAATAAAAATGAGGGATCTCATTTTGCAAAATAGCACTGTGCTTCTTGTAATCGTATACATCTGTCCACCACTGCCTCAGACAACTTGTAAAACTTTTTTTTATCATTTTTTCATCTCTCACTTTAAATCTTTCAGTTTTGCTGAGGTCTGGAAGTAGGAATCAAGTTTTTGTGACTCTTTCCATGTGGTTGCCTATTGCCACATGAGAAAGTAGCAGTAATTTATACCCTCTCTCAAGAAGTTTGACTATGATGAAGATGTAGGCAAGAAAAGGACAATTAAAATAGAATGGGCTAATTTCATCATTGAGCCATGTATATGGTGTAATAGGAGAACAAATTTGTTTTAGGAGAAGGAAAGTGTCTGGTTCAAACTGAACATGTACCTGAAGTTTGTCCAAGGAATAGTAAGACAGCCTTTTACTAAACTCTTGGCTTTACTGCTCTCTTTCTCTGACACTGCTACAGACTAGGATAACTATAAAATATGTAATAAAATACCTTGCTAATTTCCACTTAATAAAAGCAAGTTAGTAAGAAGTTTCGTTGATCAACTGTTGGTTAGTTAGATAGTAATGCTAAGAGATCTAATGACATAGCTTTGACTACTGTATACCCTTCCTAAGCAATATCATATAGTGAACTCTTTATTTTTTACAGACTATATCTGTAAACTTGACCAGAAACCATTTCTTTATGTTATTTTTTATAGAGTAATAGAAAATATGAATGTTTTTTGCATCCTGTCAGCATTGCAGGAAAATCAATCCATGAACAGGCATGTCCACTGGAAGAAGGCTGTGGTTCCATGTCTGTGGTGGGCAATGCATGTGACAGGTTGCTGATATAATTTACTCTGCCATCTCTATTCCTTTTCTGAAAAAGAATTTCTTACTAACAGGGCTGAACAGAGCCATAGACAGTGACCAAGAGCACATAAAATAATATTCAGTTCAGTTTTATTGTGAGTTCATACTTAGAATGTGAAGCTGGCATGTCTGAAAACATTGTTATTTATCTAAATGAATGCTATATGTCCACTCCAACCTCTTATTTCAGATATTGCATTTTTCAGTTCTAAAATTTTATCTGGTTTCTTTTTATTTCTTGGTGTCATTTCCTATTTGTTTACTGATTTTTTTTTTTTTTTTTTTTTTTTTTTTTTAGTAAATGTCTTTGAGTGTACTTATAATAGCTGCTTTAAAGTCCTTGCCTGCTAATTTGAGCATCTGGGTCACACAATGGCCAGTTCTCTTTGATTGTCGTTTCAGTACATGTGAATCACATTATCCTCCTTTGCTGTGCATAAGCTTTGAAGTTTCATTAGGTCCCATTTGTTTATTTTTGTTTTTATTTCCATTCTATTTCTTTATATGTGTGATAATTCTGGATTGTGTACTGGACTTGTGAATAATATGTTGTGGAGACTCTGGGTTCTGTTATATTCTCCCAAAGAGTGATTTTTGTTTGATTGTTTGTTTGTTTGTTTTGTGAGGCAATGAATTCCAAGTTTTGTTCCAAGCTTGGGGAAGTAGTTGACATTTTTTTCAGATCTTTTAGCCTTAATTGGGTTTCTTAGAATCTTCACTGCTCATATGTAGTTCAGGACTCTGCTAGATATTAGGCAGGGTTTATCTACAGTATTTTTCCCCTGCCTCTCTCCAGCTCTTTCTTTTCCAAGATTTCCCCCCTCACTCTTCAGATGCTATTAGCTCCAAACTCTGGTTTTGTTAAGCCAGTGAGACTATGGGTCTTACTGTTATTTATATAACTTGAAGACACTGAAGAGAGACCAAAAGTAAGCAGAAAGCAGAGAGTAGTTGACAGTTGAACTTAGAAATAGAGAATGGCACTGGGTACATTCAGATAAGTTTCCTGGTTTTATAGGATTTTGCCTGCAGACCAAATAAATAAGGTGTGTGCAGAAAATATATACCATTACTGTTCCAGCTGACAGTGTGATTTCCATCTCATATTGAAACATAAATTCATAAACTCTCTGGCTTACTTAACCTCACTGAGCCTAGGTTTTTACATCTATAAACACAGAAATAATAACTCTTAACCCCTAGGGACACTATGATATGTTGTATGTGTGTGGTTTTGTGTTATATATATGTATATTATACTATGTATAACATTATATATACATATATATATATATATATATA
>NW_020173940.1:122741-154041 GCF_003031525.2 Neophocaena asiaeorientalis asiaeorientalis | reverse complement strand
ACAATTTTTACCCAAATTGAAAGTCATCCTTTTATCAATTGTTCTCTAAAGTCTTATAAGGTGGGAACTAGGTAGCAAAATTCAAGGGTGCTTTTTACATAGTAGGTTCATAATATTATTTAATAAATAGATAAACTGAAAATTATTCTTAAAAAAACCTGGATTACTATGCAGTTTCCTGTCCTCTCCTTTGGATTAACATTCTATCTTCTGTGCACTCCATATTAAGAAGGTATATAATCTCTCCCACCTTAAAAGTTCTTCATATCTTTACCAGGATGAGAAAGAACTTACACAATTAATTTATAACTAAAAAGAACCATTATTCCAGGTTCTTCTTTGCCACAGTAAATAATGAATGTATTTGTGTCAAAAAATTAGTCAATCAACCATGTCAGTGGAAGTTAGAAAGCAAGTGCATAGGGGTTAAAATATAATTAAAATAATTCATATTTTGACAATTGAAGATTATTTGTACATATAAAGTTAAAGTTTTTATAAATACGGTTAACTATAGTTGTCACTTTTTCAGAATTTTATAACACTCAGATTTGAATGAAAGAGAAAAGAGAAAAAAAGAGAAAGTGATAGACAGGATTTATTCAGAAGAGAACCTTCTATGGCATTTCTTGAAGATTTTGTATAATCTATCCAAGCTCCTACATCATCCCAGAAATATACAATGAGAATTATTATTCATAATGATGATTCTGATTCATACAATCTAACTCATCAAATATGTTCATTCTCCTCCATAGATTATACTTAATAAGCCAAGAAGGGGATTAAATCACTTTCAAAAGATTTTAAAGAAGGATTGAAATTTTAAAAACATGTTTTTCCACCCTAGTTTACTTTAAGTTCATGAGAAAATCTAATTAGTCAGAACGTCCCATTTTCCGAGCTTTGTACTGTTAGCGTATAAGGAATATTTCAAATCTCCAAGCTGCTCTGTGAAATGCTACATTTACCTTTACACTAATTTCCTGTCCTTCTTCTCAATATCACCTCCCCAAAAAGAATGAGGCTGGGGAAAGGAGAAGGAAGAAAATAGGAGAAATAGGAGGCCCATTTATTCTTATACATGTAGGTTAATTTATTGGTTTATCTTCATTTAATTTGAGTATTGCTTGGAAGATTTTATTAGTGTGGGAGAAATTAAATTTGATAGCCTGGGGAATAAGATTCTTTTCTGTTTGATGATTAAATCATTCTCTTTTGGAAGCCAGAATTTAAATTTACTCAGGCCAAACTGTTGAGAAAAGGAAAAAACTTATATGAAAAAGAAACTTATGGGAAGAAACAATGTCTTTTCTAAGAACATCTTGGCTGAAAAAGCTTGATTACTGTCTTGTTAAAAGGTTAGCAGATTTCTTTCTTATATGCTTACATTTTCTCACCAAAAAGCATTATGACTAAGGAATATATGTATATTACTCCTACCCACAGTTTCATGGCACATTCCATCTCCTACCCCATCCTCTCCCTCTGAAGTCCTGGAGAGGTATTTAGGTTAATAAAGCCACTAGCCAATGTGGGCTCCTGATAACAATGAGGAACAAGACAATTTTTCTTTAAAAAGCGAAAGTGGTTGTCTTCAAATGTCTATTATACTCAGTTATTCAAAAAGTTACATTCAAGTTTGAAACCATGCTTTTAAGGGTCAATGACAACTTAACTATCAAATCCATCGCAGTGGTTATGTACCTGTGATTCTATCAGTACCACAGGTAATGGTTAGAGTTTGTAGCATTCTGTTTCACTGTCAGAAGTTGGAAAAGTATCCTTTGAGGTTTTGGCAATTACCCAAAACATATGCTATTTTTCCAACAATGTCAAATAAATTATGTAGACCTTGTTACAAAATTTTGATGCTGTTCTGTTGCTTGCCCTCCCATGTTTTTGAATTAAAGATGTAATTAGACACTAAATAGAACTGTTGGAATGCAATCTGCATGTCAGTTTCTCTCTGTGGTGTTCATGAAGCAGCTTCGTGTGTTTATGTATGTGCTCCAGTTTGTTCCATACTGCAATTCTTAGACTAGATTGAAGTATTATTTGGAAAATTTTATGACAGTATATTTTCTCTTGTTCTGTGAGAGGGTGTTCAGTTTAAGTTGTCCCAAAACATAAGATTAATACCTAAGAGACTTATAGCAACCATATGTACCTTCATTCATAATTGTTCTAATTTTATAGGTAGCTCTGCTTTCAATGACAAATGAAAAATATTCAGATTTAAGCCTCTCCTTATTTTAAAAAAAGGGGTAAAAGGAGCTTTATCATTTATATTCAAAAGTTAGTCACTTTCTCTTCATATCTGGGAGTAAGTGATACCGATCTGCTACCTTGACAATGAAGAACATTGATATCATTGGCAGTAGACATACTATAATTTTTAATTATAAACAATAATGTTTCACTTACCATTATAATATATTTATAAGAATTATTGTTTTTCAGTCTCCTTTGCCTTCCCAGTTTTTATTTGTGTCACATATAAAATGCTTTACAGGTTCCAGCCAGTGCATTGATTCAACTGGCCCATTGAAGATCATCCCCACAACAGCTCAATTAGAGCAAATAATATCTGATTATCTAACAACTGCCATGTTCTTGTAGATACAGCCAAACTCATCTACTTATGCCCCTGCTGTGGCTAAATATCTGGCAGTGAACTTTCTAACCTATTTTCTCTTGATGGTGTTTGCTTACATTGTCAGTAGGCAGAGGGCATTTGTTTTGAAGCCTGGATTTTGAATTTAAACCATTAAGCAAAGTCTATTAATGCAGAAAGTTTTAAGTTTATAGTTTCCTCAATGAATACTTTTTTTTTTTTTGCGGTACGTGGGCCTCTCACTGCTGTGGCCTCTCCCGTTGCGGAGCACAGGCTCTGGACACGCAGGCAGGCGGACTCTGAACCACTGCGCCACCAGGGAAGCCCAATGAATACATTTTAACATGGTACAGATAACTATATAACATCTTTCATGTGAGGTTGGCCTGTATGCTAGAAAAATTTTAAATGAGATTTTAAAAACACTCTGGTTGCTCTGAGGGGAAATCACTCAGGTAAATCTATAGAAATAAAACACTAACTTGCAGTATGTGTTCTGTTCATCTGTTTCAGTAGTGTACTTTCCTGAAACTAATTTGCTGGTTAAGTTAGCATTTCCCTTTAAAATAGTCTTTACTGAGTAGATAAGACATATCTATAACTTTTCATTAACTGGGGCATAAGTTTTAAATAAAGAAGACAATCACACACATAATTTGGCAGTAAAGTTTCTCAGCATCAAATATAACTATGTTATAAATTTTATGCTCAGTAAAATATCAGATTATTTGAATAAGTCTAAGAGAAAACTCTTCTAAAATGTTGTCTCTGATTATTGGACTAACTCTGAAAACTTAACTCATATCTGTCATAGCTTCTCCCAGTTTCTCAGGAACTTCACACTCTCTATTTTTTTTTTTTTTTTTTGCGGTACGCGGGCCTCTCACTGTTGTGGCCTCTCCCGTTGCGGAGCACAGGCTCCGGACGCGCAGGCTCAGCGGCCATGGCTCACGGGCCCAGCCGCTCCGCGGCATGTGGGATCTTCCCGGACTGGGGCACGAACCCGTGTCCCCTGCATCGGCAGGCGGACTCTCAACCACCGCGCCACCAGGGAAGCCTTCACACTCTCTTTTGTCTATACTCTCTCCCAGTGAACTGGATCCTTGCCATCATTACCATGCTCAAAATTTTGCCATGTTAAAAAATGTATTTCTATATCCCCCGTTTTCTTCATTCTTCAAACCACCACCTTCTTTCTCTTTCTTCTTTTTTAACAACCAAATTTCCTTTTTAACAACGCATGACTTTCTCCTCAGGGTCTAATTTTCCTTCAGGCTTCAGCCCTCTAGCAAAAAAGTGATTCCTTGTAAGATCAACAGTGGCCCATGTTGCTAAAGTGATGGGATTTTTGATTCTTTATTTTATATGGCTTCTCTGGTACACCACAAGCTAATCATGATTCCTTCCTCCAGACACTATTTTCTTGCCCTTCACCGCACTACACAACACTCGTTCTTTCCTTTGATCGCTCATTCTCATCTACCTAACCTTTAAATGGTGGAGTTCCATGAGCCTCTGATGGCATATTTCTGTAGCAATTCTCTTCTCTTTCTCTAAATGTTCTCATTTATAATCATAGCATTCATTGTCATCTCTGTGCTAATGATCCTCAAATTTACACCTCTAAACCAAAACACTTCTCTGATGTCCATTCTATGTTGAGCTGTATACGTGAATTCTTCCTCTGAATATCTTACAGCACCTCCACTAAAATTCAGTCTGTCCCAACAAGTACTCTATAATTCTTCCACAGATTTCTACCTTTTCTGTCTTTCCCATCTCAGCAAGTGGCATCACCATCTGCTTAGTTGCTTAGGCTAGAAACCTAAGAACTGTTGTTTACTATTCTCTTTGACTCTCCAAATTCAGAATATCTGCTATCCCTTTCCATTTTAAATCCCCCGTCTAAAGTGCATTAAATGGCTATCCATTGCAACATGAGAAAAAAGTAATTTACTTGGTCTGCCAGGCTCAGCTAACCTTGCCTGCCTTACCTGGAGACCATCTTCCTTTCTCTCTGTGCTTCACTAACAGGCTTTTCCTAGGGTCCTTCAAACACATTTTCCCCTTTCTGATTCAAGCCTCACTTATTCCTCCCTCTATCTAAAACTCTCTCCATTGATTAATTAACTTTTGTTCATTCTTCAAAGCTCAGTTCCATTTTCTGTCACTTGAGGATATCTACTACATGCTTTGATATCACTATTTGCTTTAATTTCATAGCACAATTATAATTAGTTAGCTATTTTTGTATTCTTATTTGCTTTCTAACTTCCCCACTAGAATATAAACTTTATTAGGACAGAGAATATGATTACATGCCTAACTTTTGGCATGATGCTTCACATGTACAGAGGGTATTTTAAAAATAATTATCAAGTTAATAAATACATAATGAGTGAAAATTTTCTTCTCTAATTAGATTTGAAAACGTAAGTGCTTTAAAAACTAAAACAATACAAAATAAATGTTTGATTATATAAGTCAAATAAAAATAAATGTTTAGAGCTTTATTAAGATTTTTTAAAGTTTTCTGTTATTCACAAATAATTGAATTAAAACTTTTCCTGTTGTTTGTTCAGGTTGCAGATTTTTCCATTACTGTATTTTAAATTGTGGAATCAATATTTTACAAACATTTTCTTCTTTTATTGTAAACATACTATACATATTTAACAGAGGTTTATTTTCCAGGTTAACTGTATAATAACAAATAGATACAATCAGTGAAAAGTACTGAATAAAAAAGACTGATTAATGAGTTTTGCAAAATTAAAGTGCTTTTGGAAGTGTAGCAAAAAAATTACCCAATTTCATAATTATTTTTTACATTCATATTCCTTCCTTTTAAGGTCTTAAACAAAAACACGTAAGTTCTGAAAAACTTTCACTAACTAGCTCACTGACAACATGTATCTAAATATTTTGAAGACATTTAGAAGTAAGATCCCAGACTTTTGCTTACCTCTGAGCACTTTTTCATCTCTTCAGTTCTATGAACAACTGAGTATACTAGAGTAATACATCGTATCTATTGTTTTGGAAGGTTATTGTCTTCATAATTATATTTCATAAGTAACAAAAGCTTGACACTTTAAGTAACAAATTTTTTTTCTAGATATTTTGTTGTTGATTCTAATTTAATTCCATAATGATCAGAGAAAATATTTTTATGATTTTAATCCTTTCATATGTGAGAGAGCTGTTTTATGGCCCAACATATGTCTATCTTGAGTACATACTATGTGTACTTGAAAAGATCATGTACTTTGCATTTACTGGGTTATATTATATAAATATCAACAGGTTAAAGGTGCTTGATCATGTTGTTTAGATTATCTACATTTGTACTGTGTTTTTGTGACTACTTGTTCTATCAGTTGCTGAGAGGATGTTAAAAATCTCCAACTATGATTGTAGAATTATTTATTTTCCCCTTTACTTCTATATGTTTTTGCTTTCATGTACTTCTGTTATTAGGTTCATATACATTTATGATGGCTGTATCTTCCTAATTCTTTTATCATTCTGAAAAGCTTCTTTTATATTAGTAATACTCTTTGTTTGGATCTATTTTATCTGATATAAAATATCCATGTTATATGTTTCTTATGTTTACTATTAGCATGGTCAATCTGTTTTTACATATATCTGTTTTGAAACTATTTCTTTGTACTTGAATTAAGTAGCCATTCTTTATGAATTTAGGTAGTGTGAATTAGTCCCATAAAATGTAATTACACCTAATGTCTGTATTTGCAAAGTTTTGAACAGATCATATAATATGGAGATTACACTCAGTTGTGGCTAATCTACTCCTACCCCATACCAGGCACAATCTGGAATGTAGCATCTCTGTATTCCTTACTACCTATCCTAACAGTATGAAATACACATTTTGGCATAATCCATTAGCAAACAAAGATATCTGGGAAAAATAGTGGAAGTGAGAATAATTTAAAAGTTTATTCATTCATTGGCCTCCAATTTCTGGTCTAGCTAGTGTTTTTTAAACCTCGTGTTGCTGGAGAGTGTGTGTGTGTGTGTGTGTGTGTGTGTGTGTGTGTGTGTGTGTGCATACTGTGAAGTTTTTGAAATAGTTCCTAAGAGGTGGTTTGAGAAGGGAGCAGAATTCAGAGCCATTGACTTAACAGAAAATCATAGAGCTCAGATCCAAATCCCTCCAAAGCATGGCTTCAGCATGACCAGACATCTGAGGTTTTTGAAGGGGCATGCTAGACTAACATGTAGCAAAAAAGGTTGTTGTTAGAATGAGAACTTTTCTCCGTACATAGAATAAAGCTTGACTTCAGATTTTTTAAACTTTTATGTGCTATTACTTTGAGCCTCTTGTGTTTATGAAATAAAATTTCAGATACAATGTATTTTCTGAGAACAATTTATTCATGTTAGAAACTGCTTACTCAAGATACAAGCACTGTCATTCGTTCCCCTAGTCTTACACAGTAATTCAACAGAATTGCTTGCTTGGGGATTCTTTCCTTTGCTTCCACTCTAGTGAAAAGAAGGCACCAGAGAGTGAAATCCTGTTCTCTGATTGATGAGATTTTGTTCAGCCTGTGACAGTGCATAACTTCTCTCACTGCCCTATCTGTTGACCCCCAGAGAGGCTGAAAGTAGCACAACCTTGGGAGATAAGAAGTTTTGATTTTTTTTTCGAACACTATTTATAAGAACAGAACCATCAGCAGTCATGATAGTGGAAAGCAGAATGTATTTTTTAACCAGAAAGCTAAGAGAAAATTGGTGAGCTCAAGTTGTTTAATGGGACTAATAAAGCAAATGCCATCAGACTTGGCACTTATGTAAGACATATAAAAATATTTTGTTTTCTCAAACCAAAATCTGAGCACATAACTGTAGTCCATAATCCACCTTTTCAATGTTATTCAGTGACTGCAAGGGGAACCAGGGCCGACTTACATTATGCATAGCTTAGTGCTATTCGTCTTCCCATACTGGGAAACAATGCAAATTTCATTTTTCACTGATGAAAGTGATGCCTTTACTTTCTAAAAGCCAGAACGTTCATAGCACAGGTTTTATAAGTCACTAAGTTAAAATGTAATGTTTGGCATTAAAAGAAAGAAAAAGTGAGGGAAATGATGGTAAAATGTGGTGTGTAATTCTGCATCAGTAGTTTTTTTTATCTTTTTCAAGAGCTAATTCTACAAGTAGTCCAGACTAAATACAGATTTTATTTTATTTTATTATTTTTCCCTTTTCAGTTGACTTAATGTAAAATGCTTTGGTCTTCCCTTGAGGTATGGTTGACACACAATATTAATTAGTTTCAGGTGTACAGCATAGTAATTCAACATTTGTATACATTGTGAAGTGGTCACCACAATAAGTCTAGTAGCCATATGTCACCTTACAAAATTAACACAATATTATTGACTATATTTCCTATGCTGTACATTATATGCCCATGACTTATTTATTTTATAACTGGAAGTTTGTACTTCTTAATCCCCTTCACCTATTTTGCCTCCTCCACCCCTTTCCCCTCTGGCAATCACCAATCTGTTCTCTGTATCTATGAGTCTGTTTCTGTTTTGTTGTGTTTGTTTGTTTTGTTTTTTAGATTCCACATATTAGTGAAATCATGCAGTATTTGTCTTTCTCTGACTTGTTTCGCCTAGCATAATACCCTCAAGTTCCTTCCATGTTGTCACAGATGGCAAGATTTCATTCTTCTTTATGGCTAGTATTCCATTGAATGTATACACCACATCTTTTTTATCCATTCATCTATACACAGACATTTAGGTTGCTTCCATATCTTGCCTACTGTAAATAATGCTGCAATGAAAATATGGGGATGCTATATCTTTTCAAATTGTTTTTTTTTGTTGTTTTCTTTGGAAAAATACCCAGAAGTGGAATTGCTGGACCATATGGTAGTTCTATTTTTAATTGTTTGAGGAACCACTATACTGTTTTCCATAGTTACTGCACCAATTTACAATCCTACCAACAGTGTATAAGGGTTCCCTTTTCTCTACATTGTTGCCAACACTTGTTATATCTTGTCTTTTTGATAATAGCCATTCTGACAGGTCTGAGGTTATATCTCACTGTGGTTTTGATTTGCGTTTCCCTGGCAATGAGTGATGTTTTTCATGCACCTCTTGGTCATCTGTATGTCTTCTTTGGAAAAATGCCTATTCAGATCCTCTACTCATTTTTAATTGGATTATTTGGTTTTTTGGTTGTTGTTGTTATTGAGTTGTATGAGTTCTATATATATTTTAGATATTAACCCCTTATCAGATTATGATTTGCAAACATCTTCTCCCATTCAGTAGGCTCTCCTTTTCATTTTGTTGATGGTTTCCCTCACCATGCAGAAGTTTTTTGGTTTGATGTAGTCCCATTTGTTTATTTTTGTTTTTGTTTCCCTTGCCTTTTGGAGTTGGATCCCAAAAAACATTGCTAAGACTGACATCAAAGAGCTTACCACCTTTGTTTTCTTCTAGGAGTTTTATGGTTTCAGGTCTTCATTTAAGTCTTTAATCCATTTTGAGTTAATTTGTGTATATGGTATAAGATGGTGGTCCATTTTTATTTTTTGCATGAATCTTTCTAGTTTTCCCAACATCATTTATTGAAGAGACTGTCCTTTCCCCATTATATGTTCTTGCCTCCTTTGTTTTAAATTAATTCAATATATATGTGTGAGTTTATTTATGAGCTCTTTATTTTGTTCCATTAATCTATGTGTCTGTTTTTCTACTAATACTATACTGTTTTGATTACTATAATTTTGTATTTTACAGTTTTAAATCAGGGAGCATGATAACCTCCAGTGTTTTTCTTTCAGAAGATTCTTTTGGCTATGTGGCATTAAATACAGGTTTTAAATGGTGCCTTTACCAAAAGGAACCAAATAGGGGAATATTTTGTTTGTTAAATTTCTCTACATATTTTATAAAGTGAATTAAGAGATAGACTTCCACAAATTTAGGAATGAGAGGTTTTCTTGATGGAAAAAAATAAAATAAAGCTATGTTTTCCCTTTGTTGTTTAGGTATTCTTAGTCTTTTCTTTATAAAATTGTAAGGGTGTTCTTTGAGCTGCTTGACCAATTCATTGAACATAATTTGTATGTTTAAATTCAAAATGAGAATTAAATCTATTGGCCTCTTCACTATTTACTGCATCATGTCTGGTTAGAGAGTAAACAAGGCTATTATTTGATAAGTTTCATAACTGTAGACTAATTAACCCTGAAAAGAAAATTTAATGGAAAACAAATTTTAAAGTAGAGCCAGGAAATACTGCTTGAAACTTGACCATTTACTACTAATATTAATCCATATTATATGGGAAGAAATTTTCTAAATTTTCAAGGAGAATTTTTTCTAGAGAATATATTAGGAAAATTTGAATTATTACTATTATTATTATTAATACATAGTTTGTCCACCTCAGAGCAAATAAATCTAGTAAAGAGCACTAGAAATACCTGTTAATTTGGAGTGTCACCACATAGCTGAGACCAACCCATGGAGCTCACCTCACAAGAAGGTTGAGACTGAATCTTATCCTATAGCTTTATCAGTATATTTATTTAACCTATACTTTATATTAAAATATAAGAATTCATTTAAGTAACAGAACAATATAATCTGCTAGTTAATCAGAGCCTCATGTTTCATGATTTGTGACTAAAATCAGGGGCCAAGTCTTTCTCTGTGAGTCATTAATTTTGTAAAACAGAGATAGGAGGTCTTTAAGGAAAAATTGTACCCAAGAACATCTAAGCGGTCATGGCTACCTGGGGAGTAGAAAAGCTAAACTGGTCTTTATGGAAACCACTGAGTTTCCCTTTGTCACCATCCGAATTTCTCCTGCTACTCAATCTGAAGAGATTAGTGGAAAACTAAGTAGATTATAAATGAGTAAATAAATTTATTCATTACCTAGGTTTTCATTCTTCAGAAAGACTTCCTCGAGCCCCAGCTTAGGTAAAGTACCTCTTATGTATGACTTTCCTTGGAACATAGCATGCATCACATACATGTCTCTTTGTTTCTCTCCATTTGCTAGACAGTGAGCTAAATGAGGATAGAAACTATGTCCAAGTCATCATTCATTTGCTCATTCTTGTTCTATTCATTCATCCATAAAAATTTATAGAGCACCTACTGTGTGTTAGGCCTTACAGTGAATTGCGGTAGAACGGGGAGAGTGAAGAGGAGACAGATGACAGACATCCATATAAGATGTTAGGGGGGCTTTGTGTTTGATTAGGTGTGGGGAACTCAGGGTGGTAGAGAAATCTAGAGTGACACCCACCTGCCCAATTTGATTGCCTGTATAGATTGTTGAATTAGTAACCAAGTAGAAAATACAGGAGAAAAATTTCTTGCCTTTGAATGATAGAGTGAGGAGAGTAAGAAAATAATTGGTTCCGTTTGGGCCATATTAAGTTTAATAAGATGTAAAACATTCAGTTGAAGAAGACTTGTGAGCAATTGCAAAGATGGGTCTGGATCACAGAAGTATGGTCAGGGCTGAATATACAAACCGAGAAATCCCGGCAACTGGATGCAGTTGATATAACTTAAACAGCCAGGCAGGCAGAGAAAGAAGAATTACTCAGAGAGGATAGAAGAGTAGCAGGAGAGCAAGATACCATGGACGCCAAACAAAGAATATGTATTATAGGACACACGTGACCACAAGTTACACTGGGGTGAAAGGGGGTGAAATGAAGTACATGTGATAACAATTTTTATCAGATTTATAGTTTGCTTTACTCTGAACATCAGAGCTTAGGCTGTCTGGGGTTTTACAAAACCCAATTAAGTTACAAGTGCTTTCTAACAAGCTGAGGGTTCTTAAACAAGTCTCAATGTGTCTATATATCTTTTTCCTTTATTTGTAAAATTTAGAAACTCAATAAAATGATCCTTCTGGAGCCAATATTTTACATTCAGTATTGGAAATAAGCAGGTAAGCATTCTTGACCAGAAGCTATTTCCCAGGGGATAAAAGTAGACAAATAGAGCCATCATATGTCAAATTCATATCATATATCAGAAGATCAATGATGGAAGAAAATGTTGAAGTCGTACAAATAGGACAGTTCAAGAGCAACTTTTGCTGTGTTTGCTCTACTGGGTGAATTACTTTCATTATATAACAATTGGGAGACCAAATCGAGAATATCAATAATCAGGGCATTGGCAATGTTTTCCCTCACAAGCTTAATCCAAATGACATCTTATATGATTGTCACACCCAGGTCTCAAAGAAAAAGTTGTTAAATCTAAATGATTCCAGATGAACAAAGATCAGTGAGTCACATTATTATTACCAAGTCAATATTAATACATACCTCCATGCGGAAAAAAAGAAAGATCTATTTGTTGAGTTATACACAGTTAACTGAAGAATTTTTTACCAAAACTCAAGCTTTCTTAACCAAAGTCAATGTGGATGACTTTTAGGGTGTTATCAGTACCACAAAGACCCAAAGATATTAGTACCTAATAACATCAGGTTTCAGACAATAGAGAGAGGGGAGAAGAGGAATCATCAACATCCAAAGACATTTGTACCTGATGCTAATTACCCCCAGGTGCTCAGATTAATATTCTTTCAATATAAACATGTGGGATAAACAGCTGTCATGGAAATGTGCCACCAAAATGAAAACTTCACTCAACTAGAGAAACAGTTTGGAAGCTAGTGACCCAGTACATGCTCATACTTTAGGAAAGCAAATACTTTTCACTAAGTCCATAAACAAACTTAAAATCAGGAAGGATTTCTTTGGAAAATAGTAGAAATCTCAAAAGCATGCTCAGTATTTACCAAATGTCCCATAAATATTTGCTCAAAAATTAAAATGTATAACAATATGTTATTCATTGTCCAGTGTTTAATGATCAAATGTTGAGTTACAAAAATAAACTCTGCTTTACATATGAAGACAAAAATAAAAGTAGATATTCTTGCAAAATCGAATATTGCATCTCTAATGCAGTATGAAAAGAAGCCTGTGAATGGTCCATCCAAATTGCTGGCATCAATGCTGACACATTTTTTGACTGCTTCTGGTCCAAAAATGCCCTTGCGTTTTGCCTTGAGTACTTCACTGATTTATATTTGAAAGAAATCTTGCAGTTACAGTCCTGAAAGGAATCCTGGTAGATAGTCTAGGATTGTTTTGGAGATGCCAGACAGCAGGACTACAGTGTGTGTGTGTGTGTGTGTGTGTGTGTGTGTGCGTGTGTGCGTGTGTGTGTGTTTGAGAGAGAGAGAGAGGGAGGTAGGGAAGGAGAGGGAGAAGAAAGAGAAGAAGAGAAGAGAGAGGTAGAGATAAAAGCATTGCCTATAAACAAAAAAATATAGAAGAAATTCACCTGCTTCTATGCTTCCTGGAATGCAGAAGACCCATTAAATCAATATGGTTTAACCCAGAAAGTTGGATTTAAGTATTAGGTCTATAAGATGACTGATAGATGAAGGAGTTATGTCAACTATTCACTATTTATTTACTCATTCAATAAATATGTAGTGTAGACCAACCATCTGGGTTATTGAATAATAATCATGGTATTAATGAAATTATGTATCTACCAACCTTGGTTTTAGGTTAAACAATATGAAAGTACCTACCTGTGGTCATTTTTAACCTCAAAAAGGGCTAATTCATATTTTGAACCTAGTATTTGATTTATCACTGAGTACTCTAATGGTAAATGTTAATTAACAACTTGTAAAGACAATTTAAGAAAAGCACAAATTTATATGAATCCAAAAAATGACATGCAAATTTAAGCTTTGACTCTGTTAGACAGATTAGCGCAAATTATACCAATTTACTAAAAAGAATAATTCTTACAATCTGTGTCAAGCAAGGCCTTGTTCCTCTTGATGTTTTACCAGCTACCAAAATAGCAAGATCAGATTTCTTATTAGAAAGTTACTGCTTACAATACTTTTTGCATTAAACAGTTGTTTCAATAACCTTTAACTAAAGCATTAAAAGAGTTAATCTATATGTAGCAACTTTGAACCTTTCTAAATTTAATGTTTTTAGATGAAAGCATTGATCTTCCTATGCATTAGAAAACAGCATTCTGCTGGGCAGTGTCATTACAACGATAGCCCTACTAGGAGAGACACCAGTCCAATTTATTGAATGAAGATCTTAAAACTGTGATAGATACTTCTAAAGCTCAGCTTGATTCTTTAAAAATGCTTTCATGCATAGAGGATGCTTACTGTACTCAAGTTATTTGAGATGTTGTGGCACTTACTGAATTTTCACATAAAGTGCAATTTTATGAATAAGACTGTTATATCAGTTAATAATAGTCTGTTGTTAAATGTTCCAAGTAGGCATTCAACAAACTTCAATTGTGTCTTTATATTATACTTAACTGTAACTCAGTAATTCTTCTTTAAGGGAGAGGCCAGTAGAAAGAGAGCAAATTGCATGACAAAGTCCATATTATGGGGAATTAGCATTTGTTTTTAATAAGGAGAGAATGTGTTCTACATCATTTTGAATTCTCATCTTATGCATCTTAGTGAGTATGTACCTGTTATAATTACAGTGGTTGTTTACTAGTAATTTACCACAAAACAGGATGCATATACAGACTGTTAAATTAATTTGCTAGATATGGGCATTTAGGAAGGTCAGCTTCTGATAGTTAACCAATCCAAAGGCATTCCTAAAAATATAGATGAGAAATACTTTAGGAAATAGCTTCATTTATCTTTCAACATTAATTTTTAGATTGGTTAGCATGAGGTCTAACTTTAAAATGGATGAATTATATTTTTAAAATAAACACCTGAATTAAAAATTAGGTTATTTTTAACAGTGAATTATTCTTATGCTATCTCTCTGAGCAGAGTACTAACGTATTTATTTAGTTAGTTGCTGTACTAGGCTCAGATTCAAAATAGGTTACCAATGAAGGAAGAGGATTTTTGCCTAGTTTTGCAAGAGTTTTATCTATAAGCCCTATAAAAAGGAAAGCGTTCATTTGGGGAAATCAGCTAAGATTCAAAAGCATACATTTTAGAGGTAGAATAACTACTTTTTAAAAAATCTAACTATACAAAATTGTCTGGGGCCCATTGACATTTTTAATCAGAAGGTCTCCTCCCATTCTTTTCTTCCCCTTGCATCCATCTCCCAGATCCTCATGGAGATTTATGTGTGAGGGGAGATTCTAGGTAAATTATATCTTTTTATTACCCATTAGGGTCTAAACTTGAAGCCATGTGTAATCTGTGCTCTTGGCTAGCTGGGCTGAACTTCTACCTAATGGAGTGTATATCTAAGTAAGGCCTAGATTAAAATCTAATTTTGAGGTCAACTCCTCTTCCCTTTTTTCTGGTTTATGTCATAGGCTTGTGAGAAGAAAATGAAGTGTTCCTGTCCCATGTTCCCCTATTAGCTACACAGAAAGAATAAGAGAAAAATAACGCAAAGAGGACAAGTAATCCAAGAGCTATAACAGATCCCAAGAAAGGGAGGCCGGAAATAAAAGAGCTCTTAATAATAGTTTCTTTCACCAGAGATCATAATCTCCCACAATCATGCCTTTGCCATGACTAACTTTAGTACTTATTGTTAAGAGTTATGAGGTCAGAGAGGGAGGTAGAGTTGAGTTTTTTATCCTAACCCCAGACTAAAGACTTTACAGGGTAGAGAGCAAGACTTGCTCCTGAGAACTGATGATGTTGTGGGGGAAGATTAAATTACTACTTTAAGAAGAGTTCCTAGGCTGAGCCAGCAAAATTTAAGGAGCTTGCAGAGAGTGCCACCAACCTGAATGCAAAGGTCAATCCAGGCAGAAATGGAGACCAGGAGAACTCCAGCAGAAAATGAATAAAGCTTTAATTTAGGCACAGGCCCGGTAGCAATAATTGAACTAAGTGTGTGGCATAAATAAGTGGGACTCCTACTATAAGTCTTGATAAAGATATGTAGAGAGGAATCTAAGGGAGGATAAACCCATTAAACAGCTTTGACACTGATGTGTGGAAAAAGAGTGAGTACGTGAATTTCAACAGAAAGCAAATTTAAAAAACAGACAAGCAAAAGGGAATTGAGTGGACATAATTGAATGAGTGGATCTGTGATTAAGATAGAGTAAAAAGCAGAGTAAAAAGCATGTTAATACTTGAAAACATGTTAAACCAACTCACTTCATCTCTCTGGACTTCAGTTTTCTTTTGTGCAAATTGAGGGGATTAGATTGAACCTGGTAATCTATAATGTTCCTCAAGGATCTAAAAATCTAAGATTCATGGCTCTAAATGAATTGAATAATGTATCTATTTATCTGCAACAAATTTATTTGAACTCAGATTTTTTTCTTGAAGATAACATTTTGCTAAGGGTATGTTAAATAATGAAAATACTTCATGAAGGTAGACTGAAGAGTATCAAAGGGAAAAATTGAGTTCTAAGAACAGAAAATCCTAATTTCTCAGGTGGTAGTAATGAAACTCCATCATTGGAGAGCCTATTGTTGGAGAGTATTATGTTCTAAATCAGTGCTTCTCAAATTTAATGTGCATAAAGATCTCGTGGGGATATTGTCAAAATTCTGATTCAGTAGATCTTTTCGGTACGCGGGCCTCTCACTATTGTGGCCTCTCCCATTGCGGAGCACAGGCTCCGGACGCGCAGGCTCAGCGGCCATGGCTCACGGGCCCAGCCACTCCGCGGCATGTGGGATTTTCCCGGACCAGGGCACGAACCCATGTCCCCTGCATCGGCAGGCGGACTCTCAACCACTGAGCCACCAGGGAAGCCCCTGATTCAGTAGATTTTGAAGGTGGGGATGATGCTGAGCTTCTTATTCCTAGCCAACTCCCATGTGATATCAATAAGTAGCACATTTTTTTTCATATCCCAGTACATGTTATATTCTGATGGTTTGAGGTGAAAGAAGGCAAATCCATGTATACCATATTTATTCATACGTCATATTTTGGCAATTATTACAGTAATATTCATCTAGAACTAGCTCTGTATCTATCCTGACGCAAGAAGAAGAAATTGCTGCCAGGACTTAGCTAATGAAAAAAACTAGGAGTCAACTGTGTAGGTTCTTGTGTGAATATTTAAGGCTGCTGGATTTTATATCTCAGTTGTCTGATTCTCTCTTATGATTTAGTTCATGCTAGTGGAAGATAGTTTAGAAGAAGCAAGAAAAGGAAGGGAAAATCCTTAAACCAGACACACTAAAGAATTGATGGTTGACAGTGATGAAGGAGATTGAAGAATCAGAATCTAGAAAAACACAGCAATCCAGAAGGCATTTAGTTGATGGTCCAACACACTCAGACTACATGGTACCTCCCAGGGAATTCATTCTCTTAAATACAGGACAATAGTTTTGATCCTCATGTCATCTAAAATAGGATAGGTTATGCTCAGCCTGCTACCAAGTTTGATGGATAAATCAGTGGAGTGTTCAGTGCATTTTAGAGAAGTTGCCACCCAAAATGTCAAAGCCTGTTTTGTTAATATAATTTTATAATTAAATGGGTATATTTTAGTTATCTTGAAAATTTTCTCATCCAGAACATTTTATTCTCCAGAGAAAGATATATAAAAGAGGTGTCACTGTAATTAGAAATGAAATAATTTGTTGTCTTCTTGAGGTGTTAATTTTTTCTGCTGAACAAACAGCATATTCATTCAGAACTATGGGAACAAAAAGGGGAAAGGAAAGAAAGATACAAGAAAAAACAAACAAGGAAGAGGAGAGTCTTCGAGATAGAATATATGTGCTCTAAAAAGTCACTTTTTCCAAATCGAAATTCTAACCTGACTTCAGTGAAGTTTAGCAATTATAAGCATTCTCCCTAATATTTCTTAAGAGCATTCTATGAAAAGTAGAATAATTATTGTTTTGATTTATGTTCTTGGTTATGCAAATTAAGAATTTAATTTGACATTTTTGACATTTTATTCTATGCAAATAAACTTCAAATTAGGCATAAATATTAAGTGTATATTTTAGATTACTGTCCTCAGCAGGGTAATACGGGGGAAGCACTATGTTGAGTCAGGGACTATGAACTGAGGAAAATCAGCATCAACTGGCTGGATGGCCTTGGGTAAATCATTTCCTCTCTCTTGGTCTCTAATTCTTCAACTGAGAAATGAGTGGTGTGGATGTGTGTGGGAGGTCAGTGTCACTCATGATACCTAAGTTACGAGAATCTATAGGCGTATGATCATGATAATGCCAATAAAATAGTAATGATAATGATAAAAATAATAAACTAATTACATTTATGGAGCACATTCTGAAGTACCAGGCTGTGGTAAGCAGGATAATGACCTGACCCCAACCAAACATGTCCACCTTCTGTTCCCTGGAAGCCATGAATATATTTCTTTACATAGCAGAAGGGACACTGCTGATGTAATTAATGTTAAGAACACTTAGATGAGGAGGAGATTATCCTGGATTGTCCAGGTATCCCAACCTAATTACATGAGTTCTTAAAAGCAGAAAAGCTTTGCTGCTGCAGTGAGAAAGACATGCAATGTTGCTGGCTTTGAGGATGGAGGCATGGGGCTATAAGACGAGGAATGTGTTGCACACATCTTCTACAAGGCAACAGAAGGCAAGGAAATGGATGCTCCCACAGAGCCTCCAGAAGGGAACATAACCCTGCTGACACCTTGATATTAGCCCAGTGAGACCCGGGTCAGACTTCTGACCTCCAGAAACTGTAAGATAATAAATTCTTATTTTTTAGCCACTATGTTTGTGATAATTTGTTACAGCAGCAATAAAAAAAAGTTCTGATGTATGAGGCTCTCTGCTACAGTAATTTAAATTAATTCATCCTGGCCTCACAACCCTAAGAAATAAAGACTATCATTATCCTCAGTTTATACATGAGGAAATTGAGGTTTAAGGTGTTTGAATATCTTCTCAAGCTTAAAGCTTATAAATGTTGAAGCCAGCATTTGACCCCAGGACTATTTTGTTCAACTAAAGATGATGTATTTAAAATGCCTTTATATATAAAACCAAGTAATGGTTTCCTGTTTTATTTCTCCTACTGTAGAATGAAACCAGTTTTTCTTTACCAGTTGCCTGCTGGAAAAATGGGCCAGTGAGGATACCTCTGTGAGGATTTGGGGTCCTTTAGAAAAAAATCACTGTGTTCATTGTGTAAAATTAGTTTCATTTCTCTTTCTAAAGTCATTAACTTTACTTTTCTTGTAATCAGAATGATTTTGATAGTATTTTATAAGGGAAGAATAAAGCATATCATCACTAGTCTGACATATTCTAGAATGTAGCAAAGAATCTTTTATTTGATGATGGAGCTTCCTTTACTTCTGTCTTCAGTGCCCATTTTATGATATTTGAAGGGTTATTTCAAATTCTTGAAAATTTTTCCTTCCTTCCTTCCTCCCTCCCTTCCTTCCTTGCTTCCTTCCTCCTTCCTTCCTTCCTTCCTTCCTTCCTTCCTTTCTTCCTGCCTTCCTTCCTTCATTCCTTCCTTCTTTCCTTCTTTCTTTTTTCCTTTTCACCCTAAGCAGCTAAACTCATTTATCTGAGAAAAAGGAAAAAAGATTAGGTCTCTATTTAAAAAAATATGTTCCATGTCAGTTTGCCAGGAAGCAACACTTTCTCTTCACTTTTATGATGCCCCCCCATCTATTTATCTTCTCTTTTATTCTTATTGCTACTCCCAGATGCCCCTCTTCTCTTTGATGCATTAATGCTTCTTTCCCCCTTCTTTCAAAAGCTTTCCAAACTCCCTCCTTACTCATTCAAGTTGGGAGAGATTATTTTGCCTGGCAACTTTGAACATTCTATATGTTCTTCACCGAAATACCACTTCTTCTGTGTCTGAGTGACATCTGATGTGATGAGCTCAAACTCCTGAGAGGTATGAGGTCTCTTTGGCACTGCACCACGGCATTCCACATCAGGAAGCTGGAGAACCAAAGGTATCTTAGCCCTTTGGTTTCTTCTTCTTTGGTTCTGCAAGCCCTTGAGGCCACTTAGGGGTTGGCAGTTATCTCAGACTCTCTGTAAGAAGAATCCTTTGATATGAACTGCAGTACAAGAAGGACATTTTGGTGTGAAGAGGGGGAGAATGAAACTTGTTTTGTTTTACCAAGGAAAAGAAAAACATGATAATGGGTGTAGACAGAAAGAGAATCTGTGAAAGATAGAGTCCTGGTTAAAAAAAAAAAAAAAAATGACAGACTCAAACTTTGGCAATGGAAGAGTGAGGTGCCAAACTTGTAAAAAAGAAAAAAGCAACATGAATAAAAATTTGTTTTTGTAGAACCTGAGGTTGTAGTCAAAGTATGCAAGCAGGGTGGGATACATTTTACATAGTCCAGCAAGAGCTTAGGATCAGTTTATGTCTAAAATTAGCAAACAAGATCAAAGTGCCATTGACTACCTTTGACAGCAAACAAATGATTAGCTGAGAATGGGTTGATGATTCTACCTAAAGATAAAGAAACTGTTAAGGGCATGGAAAATCATAGATTTACAGAGTACGTTTTATGAGCAATGCATATAAACTTTTTACAAATGAGAACTAAATTATTTCTGCTTTCTTGCTCTTGCTTTTTGTTAACTTTCAACAACTGACTGTTCTCAAAGCCTAAATACTTCCATTCGTGGTAGGTTTAAAATGCTTATTAGAAACGGCAATATTTTTGTATATGGTGTTAGGGAGTGTTCTAATTTCATTCTTTTACATGTAGCTCTCCAGTTTTCCCAGCACCACTTATTGAAGAGACTGTCTTTTCTCCATTGTATATCCTTGCCTCCTTTGTCATAGATTAGTTGATCATAGATGTGTGGGTTTATCTCTGGGCTTTCTATCTTGTTCCATTGATCTATGTTTCTGTTTTTGTGCCAGTACCATATTGTCTTGATTACTGTAGCTTTATAGTATAGTCTGAAGTCAGGGAATCTGATTCTTCCAGCTCCGTTTTTTTCCCTCAAGACTGCTTTGGCTTTTCGGGCTCTTTTGTGTCTCCATACAGATTTTAAGATTTTTTGTTCTAGTTCTGTAAAAAATGAGAAATGGCAATATCTTTCTTTAAAATATGTGGATTTTGAAATTACCCAATTATTTTTTCTATCAGAAAAACTTGGGACTTCCCTGGTGGTGCAGTGGTTAAGAATCCGCCTGCCAGTGCAGGGGACACGGGTTCAATCCCTGGTCCGGGAAGACCCCACATGCCACGGAGCAACTAAGCCCGTGCGCCACAACTACTGAGCCTGCGCTCTAGAGTCCGCAAGCCATAACTACTGAGCCTATGCACCACAACTACTGAAGCCCACGCATCTAGAGCTCGTGCTCTGCAGCAAGAGAAGCCACCACAATGAGAAGCCTGCTCACCACAACAAAGAGTAGCCCCCTGCTCAGGGCAGCTAGAGAAAGCCTGCGTGCAGCAATGAAGACCCAATGCAACCAAAAAGTTAATTAATTAACGAATTAATTAATTTTTAAAAGAAAAACTTATGGGAACTGTGAAAAGAGAAATATGATCAGAAAAGTTTTTCTACATGCGAAACATTGCACATCATGACAACAAATTGCAACAATACAATGCGTTTTTTAACATTAAATAATGTTTGTTACATAGAGGGATATATCTAGACTTTGCAAATCAGGTGAATGATTTCTTAGCCTATTCTTTTAGTTTAGATAGAGGCGTGACGCTGCTAGTATATCTTCATTACCTAACAACATTTCGTATTATTGTCTTAATGTCATTCAATATGGATTGATAGCCTTTAAGAAAAAGTCAATTCTGTTCCAAGAATTTACAAAGAGCTTTGCTTCTTATTTTGTGTGTGCAAAGAAAGCAGGAAATATGGGCTAAGGATGGAGGGAAAGGAGATGAAAAATTAATGTTTTACACACTATCATCCAAACAGAGTTTTTAATAAAGCTTTCTGTCCTCCTCAGTCACTGAAGAGGAAATATATATTTTCTACCTACCTGATTGTCTTCAGTTTTGTTAGACTTTGCAGACATCATTCTGCATGCCCCCTCTCATTCTCCATTTTCTGCAAGGTCTTTTGACATTCTTGGTGTTAAGAACATTAACAGAACAGGGTGATTGAGGTAGATAAGACAATCTTAGGTAGAACAGGGTGATTGAGGTAGATAAGACAATCTTAGGTAAAGTTGTGGGGTAATTTATTATTACTACAAGAGATTGTTTCTGAAGAGATTACTTTTCACCGTACTCAGTGAGGTTAGATATTCTGGTTGTCCAATTATTTAAAATGTGTGTGTGTGAAAGAAAATATTTTAAAACATTCTTTATTTAAGCATTTCATGACAAATTAGACATGAATGACTGTATCATCAACATGATAAAGTATATCTAGAAGTAATAACTGGCATTATACTTATGAGATTCTAGAATCACTGTAATTAAATAAGGTCAAAACCAGTTACTCTTGTAATCAGTCTTCTATTTTTTTAAAAATTTTTACTGGAGTATAGTTGCTTTACAATGTTGTGTTAGTTTCTACTGTACAGAAAAGTGAATTAGCTCTATGTATACATATATCCCCTCTTTTTTGGATTTCCTTCCCATTTAGATCACCGCAGAGCATTGAGTAGAGCTCCCTGTGCTTTACAGTAGGTTCTCATTAATTATTTTATACATGTATCAGTAGTGTATATATGTCATCTCCCAATTCATTCCACCCCTCCTTCCCCCTTGGTATACATATGTTTGTTCTCTGTGTCTGTCTCTGTTTCTGCTTTGCAAATAAGATCATCTATACCATTTTTTTTAGATTCCACATATATGTGTTAATATACGATATTTGTTTTTCTCTTTCTGACTTACTTTACTCCGTATGGCAGTCTGCAGGTCCATCCACATCTTTACAAATGTCCCAATTTTGTTCCTTTTTATGGCTAATATTCCATTGTATATATGTACCACATCTTCTTTATCCATTCATCTGTCGATGGACATTTAGATTGTCTCCATGACCTGTCTATTGTAAATAGTGCTGCAATGAACAGTGGGGTGCATGTGTTTTTTGAATTATGGTTTCCTCGGGGTATATGCCTACTAGTGGGATTGCTGGGTCATATGGTATATAATCTAAATTAAAGAACATTGACTTTTGGAGTTGACCAACTTTGTTCTAATTCTGTATCTGCCACTTACTAGATTGTTGAGCTGAGCAAATCTCATTATTTTTCTGAACTTCAATTTTCTCATCTGCAGATAAAAATGGGAATAATAGTTCTCAGAATTCTTGTGAAAACTAAATGAGGTAATATAATTAGCTCATATATGCTTCATAAATAGTAGCTATTTTAAAATATATATGTAATTTATTATATGAATTTATTTTGTTGCTTTTAACAGTGCTACATGGACTATCATTGTACAGACATTTTACAAGCTTGTCATATTTTTTCCTTAAGATAAATTTTCTGTCATGGAATTGCTTGCTTAAGGAAATGTGCTCATTTTGGTGTTTTGAAAATACTATATTTATAAATGCCTTTCAGAAAAGATCTGAGAATGCTATTTCCCTATACCAAGTCGAATTCTGTATATATATTTCATTTCTGCCTATCTTATAAGCGAAAAATAGTGTTTTATTTTAATTTATGTTCTGTGTTATATGTTGAATGACTTTGGATTTATTTTTTTGTAAATTTCCTAGTCTAGCCCTTGTCTTTCCCTTATTAATTTGTAAGAGCTTCTTACATATTAAAATATTTAATTCTTTGCTATGTAAATTGAAAATAAAGTTTTCTGGCTTGTTTGCCATGTGGTTTTATAAAAAAAAAAATGTCCATGTGTGTGTTTATTACAGAAGTGTAAGGAAGAGACAAGAGGGAGCAGTGAAGAAGTGCAGTAAAGACTAGCCCTCAAATATGAAATGAATAGGCCTTTTACGTCTCCTGTTTCACCTATTACCTCCTTCTAACTATTCTTAGTAGCTAAAGAAGAAAAGTCCTCTACTCTATTTTTGAATTGAGTCAATGAAGAACTGAAAGTTTTATGGTATCCATTAAGGAAAAAATTCAAATAAAGTGTACTTCCCACCTAAACCCAGAAAACCATGAGAATGTTTTCTTTTTATTTATCTTTAAGCAACATTGACTCATTCTCACTAGGAAAGGGGGACTTTTAAAAGGTCACAGAATGTATTGAAGATAAGAAGTGATTTCTCTCTAGACACTAAATAGATAGAGGAGGTAGAGAAGGAGGAAGAGCATTCCCCAGCTAACCTAAATGATAAGGAACTTCCTTTAAGTTCTCTTTGTCTTTGTATTTGAACCTATATGTAATATATCAGGAGTGGACACCACTACAATTTATAAGAACATGAAAAGTATAATGCAGGTATCTTTTTTCAGAGATAATGACTTTTGGGGTGTTGTGCTCTAGTAAGTCTCCTTTCTTTTTAAAGTAAAAACACCAAAGTTTGTTAAATAAAATTCCTTTAAAAATGAATGTTCTTGGATGCTGTCCTGATGGCTACATTTCTCATAGCATGATAAATACCCATCAAGGTTTTGCAGTGACATTTCCAGTTTCAAATATTCTGTCCTGCTGTCACCAAAAATGCATTCATTCTTGGCAGACTTGTGTCTCAATTTTTCACTTGGAAGATGTGGTCACTGAACTCATATGTTGCCAAACAGGATTTCCTTGGCTCTTATTGTTTGAAAGTGAAAATTGGGCTATCCTTTGTGAAGCACCCACCATGTGTGGAGTGATTGTTGTCTTACATTCATTATCTACTTAATGCTGGAAGACAGGTACAATTATTCCCATTTTACAGTTTGTGAAGTAGAGCGGCATAGAGGATAAACAATATATTAAAGACTATACATCTAGGAAGTCATGGTGCTAGGGTTCAAACTAGAACATTTGAATAGCAAACCTCTGGGCTTTTCCGCCATGCTCTGTAATATTCTGCTTCACTATTCTGTACTTTCTGACCAGGCAGACTAAATGTGAAACATCAGCATTACTGAGAAGTTTTCTAAATATTAAATGTGTGAATAGTGTACTCTGGTCTTAGGTCTCCATACTAAATAGAGAAGAATCACAATGCAGTTTCTCTTAAGTTTGGTAACCTTTTTACCAGCATGTTATGTTTATCAGCCTGCTGTGTGTGTGTGTGTTTGTGTGTGTGTGTGTGTGTGTGTGTGTGTGTGTGTGGTGCCTTAACTATCTATCTGCTTATTAGTATAATATATAGTATGTGTTTATCTGTCTTGCTGTCATCTGGTCAATGTGACATTAGATGGTAACTTTGTTCCATTAGTGAAGGTGTGGTTCATCACAAACTGCTCTAAAACAAAGTGAAACAATTTCTTCAATATGTTATATAAATACTAATGTTTTTTGGAGTTTTTAAAATTTTATTGATATATATTCAAAATAATGTATATGTTTAGCAATAGGAAGGGCACAACCTATCTCACCTTTTTTAAAAGCAAATGAATGGCAATAAATTACAATAGTATATTGTCACAAAATTATTTGTGAGTTCATGAAAGTGGTTAAAATGTACCAGTTGAATAGAAATGATGTTTAAATCACTGTAAATATCCGAGCAAAGTAGAATTTTCATAGCCATTTAGAGTGGAGATCTCATATCTTCAATATCTAAGAGCTAGAAAATGATTTAAAATGTGCTTGTATTTCATACCTTCTAAGAGTAAAAGACCTTAGGTAAGAGGAAACCAAAAATTGATAAGTGAGTTACCAGTTAAGACAAAAGATCAGACTAGAATGTTAAATTATAGCTAAAAAAAGAATTTAGAAGTTATGCAGTTTTTTCTTCATACTATAATATTACCAGTTTAGTCAATAGGCCCAGTGATAAGATATGTTTTATTAATTCTTTCCCAAATTCCCAGCCAAAAAAACTCATATAACATTAACATGGTTTTGATTTCCAACCATGCACAGAAAAGCCTCCTATCTTTCTAGAGAAAAATATTTTTTGCCTTAAATATGTATTCTATAAATTAGTTCATGTCTATCCTTCTACAGACCAATTAATTTCTATTCATTGGTTAAAATCCATTGGGAGTGGTGAGGTGGTTTTTTGATGTAATTAGCCTATCATGTTTAAACACGATTTTTTTTTTCACAATGCACCTTTTTTTATACATATATACAACAGGTTCTTATTAGTTATCTATTTTATACATATTAGTGTATATATGTCAATCCCAATTTCCCAATTCATCCCACCACAAACCCCTGCCCCCGCTTTCCCCCCTTGGTGTCCATATGTTTCTTCTCTACATCTGTAAACACATGATTAAATAGGGTAAACTTTGGCAGGGATAGCAGGCAGAAGCAAACACATATCCTCAGGATCCTCTGGTGGGAAGCTGATGTGATTTCTAGAGAGAACAGCTTACCCAAATCATCTCAGTTCAAATATGGCTACATTCTTCACTGCTGCATCTCCACTTAACTCTAGGAATCCCCAGGAGAGCTGCTTTTTAAAATAGGAATTTTAGAATTGCTGTACTGATGAACACTGGTTCTTTAAATTAATATGGTATCTCCTGTTTTTTATTTCAAATTATGTTACCTAACAACCACTTTGTTTTGAGAGCCTCTTTGAAGAAGGTCAGGGTGCTGTGGATTGGCTTCACTCACACAGTCTACTCAGGGTCCTCATTATAGGTTTTGTTTAGGGCACATATCGACCAGTTAAAATCCTCCAATTTATTTCTTAGATGTTATACTTGATTTACCAGCACAGTTTCCACATTAATTGATAGTAGAATTTCTTCCCTAGAATTCTACTCCCAAAGCTAAATATGTGAATCATCATAAATTTGTCATGAGACTAAATCTGCAAATATTCAAAGCCAATTTCTCCTAACTAAGGGGAAAAGTGTACTTCATTTTTTGTTGTCGTTAAGTATAAACATGGTGCAAAATTGTTAGGTAATAAAAACCTAAAAATCTGGCTTTTCTACAGTGAGATATATAGACTACTTTTATTTCATTATGCATTTTTTTATTGAGATGAAATACTATAATCTTAAAAGTGCTTGTTCCATTTTTCTTCTATTCCAGTGTGGTCATTTGACAAACAAGAGCATGAACTAGCTTGTATTAGGCAACTGTTTTCCTCCTACTCTCAACCCCTAAGAAGAATTACATATTAAGTCAAAGCTGTCATTCACTTGAACACCAAAATGTTTGGTATTAATTGTGTTGGTTAGTTGAAAGTGAAGAATTTAGGGGGAATAGTAATAAGTTTTTTCACACACCATCACTTAGAAGTGACCAATTTAGCCCTGCTGCCACAAAGGTAATTGAAATACCTATGCTGATTTAACCACAAACTAATTATAGTTAATATTAGGATAGGAGAAAATTATTGAAACACAAAAATTGCTAAGCTTCCTTAATATTAATATGCAAAGAATGATTTCAGTTTCCCCAGCTCTTCACCTTCCTTTCCTCCTTCCTCCCTCCTTTCCTTCTTTCTTTTTTCCTTCCTTCCCTCTCTCCTTCCTTTTTTTTTTCTTTTCTTTTAGGATTTCGTATTTTCAAGATACAGGGTTTGTATGTTGGGGGAGTAGTCAGATAACATTTTTAAAAAATCAGTATCTCTTTTAAAATGTTTTCTCTTCAACTTTTGAAACTATGGAGAAAATACTGATAAAATATTTACAGTTTAATAGCGGGAAAGGCAGTCGTTCTATTACATGCTTCAGTGCATGTCATAGTACATACACTTGAAAATATATTATCTTCATCATATCAATTGTGCCAAACTTCCAAAAACTCAGTATCTTAAAAATACCAAGGTCATTTAGAACAAATGCATGGTGTCGTGTTAATAGAGAGGACATTGATTGAGAGTCAGAAGGATTGTTTCCTTAAGTCAGTTCTGCCTTTAGCACTAAAAATTCTCTGGTCTTCAGCCTCCTTAGTTATATGATGAGTAACCTGCAGTAAGTAATCTCCAAGGTTATTTCTCATTCCAATATGCAGTGTTTTTAAATCACTAGACAATTCATTGTAAAGTGCAATAGCAGAAATATTTTGTAGAGCCAGAGGCTTCTTATCCGCCAACCTCAACCATTCAGAGCCCAGCCAAGAATCTGTGGGAAACACATAGGTTCTGAGCAGCCAAAATAAATGCTGTTGTCCATGATCTAAACCTTATTTTTTAGGAAACTCCTTGGGACCCTCACTCAGAGGTTGTTTACTCTTTAAATAGAATCTCTTTTTAAGTCTGATTATCTTGTTTTCAAAGGCCTGGCACTTTGGTGGCAAATTGGAAAGGGACTAGGAGGCAATCACAGAATGGAGCAATGTATGGGAAAGTGCTTTGTAGGCTCTCAAGTACCGTGCAAATGTGAGCTGTTATCATTAGCAAGAGTGACAACTGACAGGAATAGTGAGAGAAAAGATAAATAATTTCAGACAAACATAGTGATGTCCAAATCCTGTTGGGCTGTGCTCTTTAGTATACTGGCAAATAGGTTTAGTCATTTCAGTAGTTCCCAAGATCCTCTCTGAATTATAGCACAGTATATGCTTGTAGAAATAACTGAATTATCACAAGAAAGTTCATTTATATTCTGAATGATATTTGGTTTAAGAGATGATGTTCTTGGAAAGTGCATTTTTAAGCACTGTATAAATGTTAGGTATTATCATATAATTTGATTTGAAGTCAAGACAATATGCAATGTTGTACAAATGTTATCCATCTAAAAGAATTAAAACTTTAAAAGCTATATGGTACATAAGGTGTTAGATTTCAATTACCTAGAAAATTATATCTAAATAATACTGAATCTATGAAGTACTACTCTAATTTTGAAAGGCAGTTAATTTTTTATTATCCATAATGGAAGTAATTAAGATAAAATAATATTAATTCATTTCGCTCCATATTTAAACAAAATTATTCTATGCTTAGTTCAGAATTTTCTGAAACACTGTTTCCAACCTCATGAGCTTATTATGATAGTACTATTAGAGAGATACAAAACATGGTATATGTCAATACTTAAAACATATCACGTGCTGAGGCAATGTAATAAAAGTTTTTAATAATTCTTAAGTGATAGTGGTAACCAATCTAAAGCAAACTCAAGCTACATCTAAAAACACCCATCAATTCATACAGAGTTAGAAACCAAAACCAAACTTTGTTCAGTGTCAAGTTCCCAAAATATTCATTGGAAACTCCAACAGCAAATTAAGTTATGCAGCAAAAATAAGAAATCTGACATGTTCTCTTTTTTCTTTAAGATTTTGCCAGTCCAGACACAAAAGTAATATGGCTTCAAATCCCAGCTGAAAATTAACTGTATGCTTTTCCCATATAGGGGAATGTTAATCCTAGAATATTTAAGCCTTGTTTTATATCATATTATACATGAATAAATGGAGGCCCAGGAAAGCAAGTTCTCAATGATTTTGAGGTAAGTATGAGACAAGAACTCACGTTCCTAGACTCCTACGCCAGAGTTCTTTCAACTATGAGTTGCAGAACTGATATTTTATACTGAATTTTTAATAAAGTTTTCTTATCATCTACATAACGTCAATGGCAGACATTTTAAGAATGAAACACTGGATGGACTTGACAGTCCATGATCCTGGGGTCTTGAGGCCATAATTTTGGAAATCATTTCCTAAAGTCAGGGCATTTAAGGAGAGCGCACAAAAGCAACTGAATCCTGAATAAGAGAAAGGACATTAGCCAGGCAGGTGCAGGTTAGTTGGATGGATTGACTTCCCGGCAGACCAGAGCACAGATTGCTCAATTACCCTTTTGTACAGCAGGGAAAGAAAGACAACAGCAGAGGCTGCTAACTCCCAGCTACCAGCGACTTTGGAAAGAGCTATTTGAAAGATATATAAGTAATATTTTCCACCCTTTCCCTTTGTGGGAGGGACATTGTACATCAAGTCAAAACTGAAATTTACTGTTAACTAAAGTTAGCAGGAAGAGTCTTTGGTAACCATCTTTGGTCACACTATCACTTGAATTGGAATGTTTAAACAATAATAGTATAATGGCAATGGCTTTGTACTTCATATCAGAGCTTTATGAGGTCCTTGATCCACTCATCTGTGCTTGCAGAAACACTTCTGGAGTCCCAAATGAATTCAGAAACTGCTCTAAAAGAGAAAAATTAGTGGTGTCTAAAAAGCACAATAGTGTAGGTCTTTTTCTTTTACGTTCCATTTTTGTGCTTTTTTCATCAAAGCGCTAATTGGTAAGCACAAAGTCTTTAAAAAGCAGCAAGATTTCTTTAGGACTATTTAAGTTCCAGCACCTTGGGCTTTTTTCTTTCTGTATTTTGCAGTGATAACCAAAAAGGGCTTGCATGTGTTAAAACCAAAATGCATGTTACATTAATAATTTGCGTTTAGAAATCCAGGCACCTAACACCACCAGAGTTAATATTTGCTTTGGACTGTTCTGCTTATTTAGTCTCAAGTTTTTTCCAAAGAGCTAACACTAAAAGGCTGCTCTCCTATTTGCCTGGTGAGTGTGTGATTTCACACACAGTGCATGATGTGCTTCTACAGAGACGAAGTATTAGCTTTTCTTCCCGTGAACAGTGTACTCAGCTAGGTTGGGAAATGTGAACTTTGTAGTCTCGTGATGTGTCACACTTACTGGAGCTCACGTAGACTCCACTTTGGAAATGTCTCCTCTTCACTGTGCTTTCTCTTCTTCATTCCCTGGCCCTATTTTGCTATGATTACATGACCTTCTAACATTTTAACTTTCTAACAAGGTTATTCTCCCCTAGTCCCTTATCCAGTTGGTCATCCTCCACACTACTGCTAAAGATAATTTTCAACAGCAGAAATCTGACCACTTCACTGCCATCCTTAAAATACACCAAAAACCTTTCATTGCTTCCACATTCCTTACAGGATAAAACCCAAATTCTTTAAGCGGTTATTTAAGGGCTTTCCAAGTACCACTCCCAAAGCTACCTTCCCAGCTATGTTTCCTTCCATTGCTTCTCACATACCCTAAGTCTCAGCCACACTGCCTGAACGAGATCATGCCTCTTGCTCCCAGCCTTTCATCTGCGTGGACTTTCCTTCATTCTCCTTTTCACTTGAAGAAATCCATGTCTGTGAAGGTCATTGTGAATGTCCTTTTGGGGTAAAGCCTTCTTCAGTCTATCCATTAATCTCTCCTCTGCTCCTACAACATATGGCACATAATCTCTTTAATTCCACTAAATAAAAGACAGAGATATAATAGCTAACATTTTTTGAGTTTTACTGAGATACTATTGACAGATAAAAATTGTATATATTCAAAGTGTGCAATGTGATGCTTTGATATACATATGCATTGTGATGACCACATTCAAGCTAATCAGTGTATCCACCACTTCACATAGTTTCCCTTTGTGTGTTGGTGGGGGGGGATGATGAGAACTTTGAGATCTACTCTTTGAGCAAATTTCAGGCGTACAATACATTACTATTAATTATATTCACCTGTACATTAGGTTGCCAGAACTTACTCATCTTTTAACTGAAAGTTAGTACCCTTTGACCAATATCTCCCCATCTCCCCTTCCCCAAGCCCTGACAACCACATTCTACTCTCCGTTTCTATGTGTTGGGCTTTAAAA
>NW_020173940.1:110745-122683 GCF_003031525.2 Neophocaena asiaeorientalis asiaeorientalis | reverse complement strand
TAAAAAAAAAAAAAATATATATATATATATATATGTATATATATATATGTATATGTATTCCACATACAAGTGAGATTATGCAGTACTTGTCTCTCTGCGTCTGTCATTTCACTCAGTGTAATGTCTAGGTTCATCCATGTTGTCACAAATGGCAGAATTTCCTTATTTTCTTCTTTTTTAAGGTTGAATAACATTCCATTATGTGTGCGTGTGTGTGTGTGTTCATGTACCTATATCACATATTCTTGGTTGATGGACCTTTAAGTTGTTTGCATATCTTGTCTACTGTGAATAATGCTGCAGTGACCATGAGAGTGTAATGTAACTTAGATATAGTGATTTTGTTTCCTTGGGTATATACACAGAAATGGGGTTGCTGGATCATATGGTAGTTCTGTTTTTATCTGTACTGTACCATGATGGCTGTACCAATCTACATTCCCCTCAACAGTGTAGAAGGAAGGACTCCCTTTTCTCCACATCCTCACCAACACTTACCTTTTGACTGTTTTAGTAAGAGCCATCCTAACAGGCGTGAGGTGATACCTTGTGTGGGTTTTTTTTTTGTTTTTGTTTTTTGTTTTTGCGGTACGCGGGCCTCTCACTGCCGTGGCCTCTCCCGTTGCGGAGCACAGGCTCCAGACGCGCAGGCTCAGCAGCCATGGCTCACGGGCCTAGTCGCTCCGCGGCATGTGGGATCTTCCCAGACCGGGGCACGAACTAGTGTCCCCTGCATCGGCAGGCGGACTCTCAACCACTGCGCCACCAGGGAAGCCCTATCTTGTGGTTTTGATTTGTATTTCCCTAACGATTAATGACGTTGAGCATCTTTTCATAATAGCTAACATTTATTGAGCATTTGTTGTATGAAAAGTATTCTTTTAAGCAGCTTATACATATTAATGTATTTAATATTCACAATAGCCCTTTGAGGTTGATACTGCTGTTATCTTCCATTTAATGGTTGGGAAACATGAGCACGTAAAGGTCAAGTAACTCTGGAGGTCACTTACCTTATTAGTAGCAGGGCTGGAATCATACCCATGCAGTCTCATCTGTTGCCTCTTCTTCTAGATTTTAATCTCCTTTGAGTAGATAACTTATTTATGTTTGTGTGCCAAACAGGAATATAGTATCTGACATACTGTAGCCAACCGATTGCTTTATGGCACAATGTATTTAAATTACTATGAAATAGAATCTTTTGGGTTAAGGGAAATTTTATTTTCAAAAGCTTATAGAAAAAAACTCTTAGAAAAATTAAGGAAAATACAGCACAGATCAGTAATTAAAAACTTATACTGAGATACATCCTATGGCTCTTGGAGTTTAGCATATATCTTTTACAGTTTCTCAATTACATCAACAATATTGGATAAATGTTTAACCCATATTTACTATCGACTATTCTTCAGGCACGTGCAATTTTACATTTTCAGTAGATTGCACTGGCTTTCCCATGTACATCATTATAAATTGTCTTAGCTATAAAGGTTTTAGAATAAATAGCACACTTCCAGGTGACTGTTAAGTAAAATGTTGGGTTGGAAATTTACTCTGTAGTATAGCTTCCAGTTTTTAAAATTAGAGGTTTAAGAATCAATGGATTTCTGAATAACACACTCTAAAATCATACTGATTACCTGGAAAGTATTTAATATATACAGAAAGATTGAACATGCACCAATAATCATATTTGTATGTTGAGGCTGCTGGAAATTCAAAAATGATAAAGAAGAAAACGTTTTAAAGTTGATTCCAGAGACTTGTTTATCATCTATTCTATATACACAGAGTGATAGAATTGTGGCTGAAGAATGCACACTTACAGCATGTTTTGGTAGAACTCTTAAGGGGGAATTAACTTGAAAATTGCCATTAGATTTTCAGACAGGGACACAGTCTAAGCATCTCAATCTTTTCTATTCGGTTTGTTTGTTTTTTAAGTAATTTCTTCCTGTGGGGGGAAGCTTTAGGAGTTTTTCAGTTATAGAACTTAAATGAGATTCATAAACAAAAGGCATAATACAATCTGAAGGCTTGCTAACCCTCTTACAGCTCATCTCTGTAACATGGAATTCTTTTAATGTGTAGGGATGGTGAACTTTTTTTAACCTTAATGGCACTATTGTCTTTAAAAGCTGTTAAAAATAGCAGAGCCAAAGAGGTAATATTATAATATGCAGTTTAGGGAAATTTTGAGTGTCATTATCTTCCTGAGCAGTAACCATGAACAAATTGTCAAAGACATTGTCTCTTTTAAATGGAAAGATGAACCAATGTATTAGCACCTCAGTAGGATTGGGAATATGTGGGAAACATAATCATAAAACAGCAATTGCTGGACTGCAGCACGGCCACCCAGGACACCGTTCAGCAGAGGTCTTGGAATTGTCAGCACCTGCAGAGATCTGCCTGGGGAGATTACCTTTGCTGGTAAATGCAAAGCTTTACCCTTGAAGATTTTATGTCCTTCCTTCCATCTTAACCAAGAGAATTTAGATTAGATTGTCTAAATAGAGAATGCATTCCATAGGCTGAAGAAACCATGTGTATCAGTTTTTTTAATTAATAGAATATTTTTTATCTGTTTTAGGTTTATAAGAAAGTTGAATGGAAAGTAGAGAGTTCCCATATACTCCTTCAACACTCGCCATCCCTGTTTCCCTATTATTAACATCTTGCATAAGTGTTGCACATTTGTTACAATTGAGGAGTCAATATTGCTACATTATTAAGTAAAATCTATAAGTTATATAGGTTTTTCTCTTTGTGTTATATATTTTATGGGTTTTGACAAATGTATAATGATTTGTATCCACCATTATAGTATCAGAATAATTTCACTACCCAAAACATTCTCTGTGCTCTGCCTATCTGTCCCATCCTTCCTCCCATCAAACCCCTGGCAACCCCTCTTTTGACTGTCTCCAGAGTTTTGCCTTTTCTATATTATCCTATAGTTGGAGTCATACAGAATTGATTCATTGATACAGAATATTAATCAGATTGGCTTCTTTCACTTAGTGTGCATTTAAGTTTCCTTTATCTTTTCATGGCTTGATAGCTCATTTCTTGTTATTGCTGAATATTCCATTGTATGGCTGTACCACAGTTGGTTTATCCATTCACATACTGAAGGACATCTTGGTTGCTTCCAAATTTTGACAATTATGAATAAAGCTACTATAAACATTCATGTTCAGGTTTTCTTGCGAACTTACATTTTCAACTCACCTAAAACTTGTAATTGTGAAAAGTATTTTTGATGGAGAGGAAAGGTATAGGTTTTGAAGTTAGAAGGACTTGATTTGAATCCTAACCTTCATTTTATTCATCCAATAATTTTTTCTTGGTAGTCTACTGTATTATCTCTACAGTGCTGGGTGTTTGAAATGCATAAAGTGCTACTCTGCCTGTCAACTGTGTGCCTTGTCTACATTAAAGAGCCTTATTATACCTCTGATTCCTTATCTGAAAGATGCCTACCTCCTCAGATATTTGCAGTTTTCTACTGTGTTTTGAGAATCAGATGAGCTATCGTAGACAGGACTTTGTATATTTCCTGGCAATAAATGCTCAGTTGCTACATTACATCCCACTGAGAAAGAGGTGATCAAACTTAATAGTTTATTTTCTTTCTAGTCCTCCTTATCTATAGGTTTTTTAATGTTAAATATGGAAATTTTATTTAATACTAAATATGGAAAACATTTTAATACTTTTCAAACAACATTCCTAACTTAACCACAATTTAAAATGAAATAAGAACATGTCATCATTTTGAGTATTGGACTTGAGTTGAGAATTAATTTTGAGCTCTGGCTCCACTACGTACTGGCTTGGTGATGTTAGTTTAGTCTCCTGGCTTTGCAGGGCGAACAGTGTCCTATCAGTCAAAGGAAGCATCATAATATCTGTTCACCGCACACATTTATTTGCTCATCATACAGGTCTTTTGTGAGACTCAAATGCAAAAATGTACAATGTACATAAAAGAGTATTGCAAACTATAAGCACCATAAAATGTCCATTATTATTACTATTATTGTTCTAGTGTATTTTTACTTTTAATTTGGCTAGCCCCTTACTAAATCAAGCTGTAGGGTTTTTCTTTTTTTCACTACATCTCTATTGCGATCTGGATTTTCTGGAATCCAGTAGTCTACTGATGCTGGAGGGTCAATATCGTTATATTCTAATTTCAGTCATGTGTTAGGATCTTCTGAGAAGCAGATATTATACCAGAATGGATTAACATGCCAGGATTGTATTAGGGGAAACATCAGTGTGAGAAAACAATGGAGGAGGAGCTAGTGGGCTGGAAGAAATGTCAGATGGCATTATAAATCTTTTCAAAGGAAAAGAGGGACTTCCCTGGCGGTCCAGTGTTTAAGACTCTGCTCTTCTACTGCAGGGAGCGCGAGTTCGATCCCTGGTCGAGGAACTAAGATCCTGCATATTGCATGGTGCAGCCCCCCCAAAAAATGGTCAGAGGAAAAGAGAAAGGGATGGAAGGTTGGATGGACACGTCCTAGACTGTCCTGCAGCCTAAAGAAGGTTTGGCAGGGAGTCCTTGAGCCATAGCCAGCCCTCAGGGAAGAACCTTGTCTGCCTTAGTATCCCTGCTGTGCTCAGTCCTGAGCTGGGAACAACTCCTGGAAAGTGTGGCCTCAAAACAAACTTGGTGATGGATTAGAGTGCAGCAGTTGGGGTCCTTGTAAGTTACATTCCCAGCATTTGGGGGGTCTGTGAGGTACATTTTAATGTCCATCACGCTTCACAAACATTTTTTCGCTTGAATAATAAAGAGAAAGCATTTATTTAGTTGATGCTTATATAAGAATATGAAGATGTGAAACAGGCAGGTGAGATATGATGCAAACCTTAACAAGCACAGAAAACCAACTGAATGCAGAAGAGCCATTTTCCTGCTGTAAGAACTTGTTCTCCCTTTCTAGATGTTTTTTTGTTGTTGTTGTTGCTTTTTGGTTTTTATTTTTTGCCACTTTGTCCATGATGGCTAGTCTTCCAGAAATCCTGCAGATTATTAAACCATTTCCTAAATCAGAGCAAAGATATGGCACATTTTAAAGTTACGATGGGCCTCTGAGGGTGTAAGACAAAGTATTCAGCAAGTTAAAATCCTTGGGAGTAAGGGAGAGTTTCAAAGCTAGAAGCATATTCAGGTCCAGATCTTAAAAGATCTTTCAAAGCATTCCTCCATTCTGACATCCTTAGAAATGATAAAACTACCTTTCAATACAGCTTCCTATATTTCTTATTCCTACTCACTGCCTTCCTAAATTATCTTGTTCTCCTTCCCACTTTTCCTCCCACTCATCAATTAAAAATAATGACTGCCAGGGAAAGTGGCATCTATGAAAAGTTAATATTAATAGATGACAGTATTGTCTAAGTTCATGCATTTCAGAGCAACACCATTGAGCTCCCACTGTGGACAAGCTACAATGGGTACCGGTTTCTATGCTTACCTGGTCCTTGAGGCAACACAAAATCTCTTAAGGCTGGAAGATTATTTCATTTTCATATAAGAGGTTATTCTGTTTCCTGTTATGCAACTATTTGTTTTACTTTTAAATTTTTTAAGGAAAAGTTTATCTTTCCTGTGTTCTTAATCTCTTTCAAAAATTATATTGGACGAATGTTTCTATTTCTCCTTCCCCCTCAGAACTAGAAAACTAGATTTCATAGTAAGCTGAGTTTGGTTCTTAAAAAAGGGAAAATGCCATAGAAAGCCATCATTTTCTTCCTATGACCTTAACTTATATTACAACCCCTGTGGGGAGTTGTCAATTAAAAGCCTGGAATTTCACAAATCTAAGTCTTGGAAATCAGCCAGCAATCTGCACCAAATATGTGGGAAAACCTACTAAATATCTTTTTAACCTTTATTACTTACTATGTTTTATTGTACAAATCTATATCCTTAGGAGACATAGGCAATGCTAATTGGGATTCATGTGAAGAAAAGACCAAAAAGCTATTTCAACCCATGTAAACATTTTTTGGTACCTAGTTAAATACTTAACGGGGAATATTCCGGAAGCAGGCATACTGGACAAGATCACTCAACCAATTCAGAAGCAAGAGTTTACTACTCTGCTCATTGAGGAGCCCTGACAATTTATTTGCTATCCCTGGTAATTCACTACCTCAATTATAAGATAAAATTCTCTAATGCTGTTGATTACTTTAAATGCTAAAGCAATACAATTTAGCACAAGCTGTTATTAACAGAAGCTCTCTGTGAAAACAACGATGATCTTATTGGCTAAAAATCTTTGTGATATATTTTTTCTAAGGCATTTTGAGGAATATCAAAGCTATTAGGAATTTGTTGTTTGGGGGTTGGGGAGTGTTTTCAAGGACAGCTTTGATTATCTCAAATCAAGAGGTCTTTTCGTTGTCATGGCATTAAATTATTTGCAGAAAACAAATTTAATAATGTCACAATAACTATGAACTCTTTCTGAAGACAGGCTCTAGCTAAATTCCAAAAAGTTTCCATTAGTTCAGATGATGCAGTTAAAAGTCATTTGTGAATCGTTGCGCCTGCTTTCCTGTTGATAGTGATTTCATGAATACAGTACAGCTATTGTCTTTGCTAAAATAATTAAATCATATTCACAATTTCAGTACAACTTCTGTGGCAAAATGCAGGGGAAAATGTAATTTTTCACCATTCAGATAGAACTGATACTCTTAATTAAATGTGGAGCGTAAATGTATTCATCTTTCCTTTGCAGTATTTTAACCTGGGGGAGTATTCAAATATGGGTTTCTTCTACCTACCTCTTTGGTTAAGCTGGTTCCAAATGATCCAGGTTCCTCAGGATCTGGTTAGAGACAATGCAAGAACTAATCAAGAAATTGAATTGGAGGAGAGAAACAAAAGGAAAATAATATTTTACTGATTCTTTTCATTGTATCAATTGTCTGAGTGGACTCTCCTTAAAGACACAGCATCAAGTCCTAGATAATTAGGAGAGAAGCATGATAGTAGAAAAGAGTCAACTTTGTGCACTTCAAGTTACATGAATTATTAATACATAAATGTTTTTAATTTTTACAATGAGTAAACTGTAGAATATAAAGGAAAATATGTTTAAACATTCTCTTGTTTAGTCTCCTTCACTATGAAAATCTATTTTAAAATAAAATGTAGAATACTGTTCTTTTCATATACAAATTTGAAATTTCTGGTTCAGTGTAGTCTCCCTGCCCCACCCCCTGCCACCCACACACACAGAGCATGAAGTGTTTTTATTTGAGTTTATCCCTAAGAAAAGACCAGTGTCTTGGCTTGTTGACAGAGACCCCATAGCCCAGTCAAAAACTCATCACTGAGGAATGAGGACTTGGTGACACAGAGCTCCCCTGTGGGACAAATTTTTGGAAATCCCAGTCTCATCCTCAGAACAAAGAATGTGAGGAGAGTTGCCAAAGAAACCCTAAATCCTGATGCTTTTAGTGACATTTCAAATGTAAATCTAGATCAGTGCACTATTTTGCATTTATGTTATATTCCATTAAAAATATTTTTAAAGCAAAAATAGCTTCTTGGCAGGGAACAATGTTAAGGTATTGATTTTTAATCACCACAGTGCCACCCCTCCCCACCATCCTGGATTCCTTAGAATTTCGAAGAATAGTATATGGTTTTCTGGAATGTTAAATGCAGACTAAAGAATATGGGCCGTGAGAATATGATCTGATAGAGTTCCTTTCAGTGTACTGCAGTGGGACTTTATTTTATGCATTGTTGTTGAGCACCTGCAACCTTCATGGTGCTGCAGTGAATTTCAAAATGAGCGAAATGTAGGCTTTTCCTTCAAATAGGTTGCAACATAGTGGATAAATTAAACTGATAATTTCCCTCTTTTTGGAAAGAAATTAAACTTTAAAATACATGAATAAATATAAATGTCTAGAATTTAAGCTCCATGAGAGCAGGGATTTTTCCTTTTATCAATTTGGATAGCCCACCCTAGAACAGCACTAGGCACAAAGTGGGCACTCAGTAGCCAATGAATGAATGATAAAAAATTATAAACACTGAAATATATATAGAAAAAAGGAAACAATGTATTTGGCTTTCATTTCTCTTCAGTGGGTTTGTGTAGAGCATTGTGTGGATACACACTCCAGTTTATATTTTTGCATTAATGAACATTTAGGTTCCTCCAGTTTTTTAGTATTCAAATTAATGCCGTTATCTTTATATACAGTCCTGCACTTGTGCAGAAACTAATTGTAGGATAGAATCTCAGTGGTAGAATTACTGGATCAAAGGGTATTAACATTTTAAAATTTGATAGATACCATCAAATTGTACTTCCACAACTTCTCTTCAATTTAGAATGAAACGTAAACATTTTATGTTTTAATTCAAGGTTACCTTTGACAACCTGATGAAAGCTTTGAATTCTCTTTCTTTAAAAACAGATGTTTCAGTGTACAACAATATGGGAGTTTTTAAAATAACTTAGAGCATTCATAGATGCCCTAATGTCCATTCATGGATCCTAAGTTAAGCAATTCTAACAAGCACAGTAAAATCTGTACATTTGCTGATGTAAAATTCACGAGGCATTTCTCAAAAAATAAAAATAAGGGTCCACAAATTAAATCATTTCTGTTACTTTTAAATCATCTCTAAATAAAGTTTTTGCTTATAATTTAAAAGTGACCCCAGGGCTTCCCTGGTGGCGCTCCCCGTACCCCAAAAAAAAAAAAAAAAAAAAGTGACCCCAAATGGAATCCAATGCTAGTGTTGATGATGAAAGTAAAGAAAAAGTAAAAAGGTGTTATAGTTTATTGCATTTTATTAGGAAAATTTTATGTGCATTTATGAATTTGGGAAAACTGCCAGTCTTAGGACATGTTCCTTATGAAGATAAAAGATCTAATCTGTAGAAATTTCTATAATAAAAAATGGAAAACTACCAATGGCATTTTTCACAGAACTAGAACAAAAATGTTCACAATTTGTATGGAAACACAAAAGACCCCGAATAGCCAAAGCAATCTTGAGAACGAAAAACGGAGCTGGAGGAATCAGGCTCCCTGACTTCAGACTATACTACAAAGCTACAGTAATCAAGACAGTCTGGTACTGGCACAAAAACAGAAATATAGACCAATGGAACAGGATAGAAAGCCCAGAGATAAACCGATGCACATATGGTCACCTTATTTTTGATAAAGGAGGCAAGAATATACAATGGAAAAAACACAGCCTCTTCAATAAGTGGTGCTGGGAAAACTGGACAGCTACATGTAAAAGAATGAAATTAGAACACTCCCTAACACCATACACAAAAATAAACTCAAAATGGATTAAAGACCTAAATGTAAGGCCAGAAGCTATCAAACTCTTAGAGGAAAACATAGGCAGAACACTCTATGACATAAATCACAGCAAGATCCTTTTTGACCCACCTCCTAGAGAAATGGAAATAAAAACAAAAATAAATGGGACCTAATGAAACTTAAAAACTTTTGCACAGCAAAGGAAACCATAAACAAGACCAAAAGACAACTCTCAGAATGGGAGAAAATATTTGCAAATGAAGCAACTGACAAAGGATTAATCTCCAAAGTTTACAAGCAGCTCATGCAGCTCAATATCAAAAAAACAAACCACCCAATCCAAAAATGGGCAGAAGACCTAAATAGGCATTTCTCCAAAGAAGAAATACACATTGCCAACAAACACATGAAAGAATGCTCAACATCACTAATCATTAGAGAAATGCAAATCAAAACCACAATGAGATATCACCTCACACCAGTCAGAATGGCCATCATCAAAAAATCTACAAACAATAAATGCTGGAGAGGGTGTGGAGAAAAGGGAACCCTCTTGCACTGTTGGTGGGAATGTAAGTTGATAGAGCCACTATGGAGAACAGTATGGAGGTTCCTTAAAAAACTACAAATAGAACTACCATACGACCCAGTAATCCCACTATTGGGCATATACCCTGAGAAAACCATAATTCAAAGAGTCATGTACCACAGTGTTCATTGCAGCTCTATTTACAATAGCCTGGACATGCAGCCTAAGTGTCTATATTGACAGATGAATGGATAAAAAAGATGTGGCACACATATACAATGTAATATTACTCAGCCATAAAAAGAAACGAAATTGAGTTACTTGTAGTGAAGTGGATAGACCTAGAGTCTGTCCTACAGAGTGAAGTAAGTCAGAAAGAGGAAAACAAATACCATATGCTAACACATATATATGGAATCTAAAAAATGGTTCTAAAGAACCTAGGGGCAGGACAGGAATAAAGATGCAGACATAGAGAATGGACTTGACATGGGGAAGGGGAAAGGGAAGCTGGGACGAAGTGAGAGAGTGGCATGGACATATATACATTACCAAATGTAAAATAGGTAGCTAGTGGGAAGCAGCTGCATAGCACAGGGAGATCAGCTCAGTGCTTTGTGACCACCTGGAGGTGTGGGATAGGGAGGGTGAGAGGGGGATGCAAGAGGGAGGAGATATGGAGATATATGTATATGTATAGCTAATTCACTTTGTTAAAAAGCAGAAATGAACACACCATTGTAAAGCAATTATACTCCAATAAAGATGTTTAAAAAAAAAAATGGAGTTTGCCGTAAGAGAGGAAACCAAGTATCACTCAGTGCCTCTGCCTGGTTGGTCCCTGGCTATGACAGACTGGTGAAGTAGTTCTCATCTTCCCATTTATAGAAATTCAGTGTTCAGAGCAGATGAAATTTCCTCCAAGAATCCTAAACCAATACCCTCAAGCTTTTTGCTGTGATTCCCTTCTCTGCTTTGCCATACCACTTTCTCTACCTAATAAGCAGCTCATACAAATTCCATCATGTTCCTTCAGGAGTAGGCCTCAGTATCTTATTTATATATTTCCCTCACAAAGAACATCTAGCACTCTGCCTATAATAGGTGTTCAGTAAATACGTGATGCATGTTTGAATGTATGAATAGATGATTTTTGAGATAGGCCTTGAAGGAAATGTAGGAATTGAGCCAGAGCAGATGGTCCCAAGGAACAGTGATAAAAAGTGAAGCAGAGATGGGGTAAAGCCTAAACTAATTGAGAAGAATTGTAACTTATCCAGCCTCATAGATCATTCTATGCTTAGAGTATAATGTGGCATGTGGTAAATTGAGAAGATAATTTTCAGCACGGCAAATACTGGTACTGTATTTTAAAAATTGTATTGTTATTATAGATCTCCCTTCTATGGCATAATATGGATTATTACATTGACCTATACATCACTAAAAAAGATAAATATTTTGAGCACTTCCAAGTAACATGCCAAACTTGGAAGTAATATAAAGAACACATATATTAAAACATATTCCTGAGTACTAGCAATAATAATTTGGTAAGATGTTTTTTTCCATCAAAATGTTATTCCACAGTGGAATAACATTTATCTAAAAGATATAATATAATGCATTTATAAAATTATAGGAACTGATGAGAGAAAGAGAAAAGAAGAATTACTCTTTTTCTTATATGTAGGCATTACACAATTATACCTACATTATAATATATAACACTTGTGAAAGGCAAGGTAGAAAGTAAAGTTTGAACAAATGTATTCCTACCTCTGATTCAGCAAAAACCCAACTTGACCCCCAAGTACCCAAGTTTATAAAGAGAAATTGAAAATGAAAAAGGGGATAGAGGGGCTTTTCTGGTGGCACAGTGGTTGAGAGTCTGCCTGCTGATGCAGGGGACACGGGTTTGTGCCCCAGTCCAGGAAGATCCCACATGTCGCGGAGCGGCTGGGCGCATGAGCCATGGCCGCTGAGCCTGTGCGTGCGGAGCCTGTGCTCCACAATGGGAGAGGCCACAACAGTGAGAGGCCCGCATACCACAAAAAAAAAAAAAAAGGGGGG
>NW_020173940.1:51816-110615 GCF_003031525.2 Neophocaena asiaeorientalis asiaeorientalis | reverse complement strand
CCCCCAAACCAAAAAAAAAAAAAAAAAGGGGGGGGAGGGAATAGAATAACTGTTTTCAGTATTTCTCAAAATGACATTCGATTCCCTCAGATGTCTTCTCCCACCTGCCATGCAGTCCAAGTTACTTGGGAATTATAGACCCTTGTACCACACACACGCACACAGACAAACACAAACAAATCTTACTTGTTATATATTACACGACCTTGACAAAAATTTTAAGCTCTTGTTTCATATAATAAATTTATGGGAAGAATTATGAGATAAGATAACTTTGTGTCATTGAATCATAAAATAAGGTTTGGAAGACTTTTTAAAGGCATCAGCTTTATTCTCTGTCAGTAGAACTATGATATTTTATCATATCAAATAAAATATATATGATATGTACACTTTAGAAAGCATATATAGTAGGTATAATTTGTGCTTGATTATAGGATATGAAGTAGATTTGCTAAAACAGTATATTTTTTGTAATTTCTTAGATTGGATTGGATCCCAATATTTCAAAGTTAGAAATCAATCCTCCTATTATAGTTTAATATAATATGTTTCTGTGAGGAAAACAAATTTGATAATAACCAATGTTACTATGTGCCATTGCTTCCTCCATCCCTTCATTCATATTCAGTGATTATTTAGTCCTACACTAAGATTCTATTTTACAACAATGATCCCTTTATTGGAAACCACAGTTTTATTAAATGAGTGAAGGTCTAAATCAGTAGTTCTCAACTAGATAGGATTTCAGGGGGCAATTTTTCCTCCCGGGGGATATTTGTCATGTCTGAGGATTTTCTTGTTGTCATAATGAGGAGAAGGTGCTACTGGCATCCAATGGGCAGAGACAGGGATATTGCTAAACGTACATAGGACAGTGCCCCACAATCAAGATTTATTCAGCCCAAAATGTCAATAGTAATGAGACTGAGAAACACTACATGTTTTAATTAGAGTTATACGTATCTTAATTCATTAATAAAGCAAACAAGGACACTAGCATGTTTATCTGTCAAAATCAGTCAAGTAAATATGAACGTAATTTCTAAGGATAACTCTCATTTTTACCCACTTCCTCCCCAACAATTCATTTGCACAAATATATCTCTAAAATTTCTGTAGAACTGGAATTTAGTTTTTATTTTGTAAGCTCTGAGCCAATTATAATGTGATTAACCCTTCTATGGCACCTAACAGGGATACAGAGCTAAAAAGAGAAAAAGCTTTCAAGGATGATGATGCTTTTAAAGTATTAGTGCAATAAAAAATAATTAACCATGCTAAATTACAGCATGTAAAGTAGACTCTGATGAATTCTGGTCCTATATTGTTATATATTATTTGCTGTACTTCTGCTTGAAACATGGTAGCAGATTCTGATGTTTAAGTGACCTCAACTCAAATGTCTAGCTGTCAGCAATGCAAAGAGAATGATTACTCTGACCTTGATAGTCCTTAAGAATTACTTTATACAGAAAAAGGAATTCTCATCAATATTGCCAAAATTATTACAGTTTTATTATTTTAATTAGAAATATAAAGTGTTCACCTAACTTCAAAAGGTTGCCAGTCTGTTTCAGTGCCTCTTTAAATTATTTGCTATGTAAAATGTGTAACAATAATTATCTTGTACTTTATGATCACTTGCCTGAGAATTCTACATGTGAGAATTATTTGGTCAAGAGATTTTTCTTATGCTGTGCTTATCTCATTTTATTCCCACTGAATTCTCCTGTATAGCCTTTCTAGGTTCTATTGTTCTTTATCTTTAGCTAATAACTCTTCATAAGAATCATTAAATTATTACACGCTGCTTCTCAAATATAACACGTATTTTTTTTAAACATCTTTATTGGAGTATAGTTGCTTTACAATGTTGTGCTAGCTTCTGATGTGTAACAAAGTGAATCAGCTATATGTATACATATATCCCCATGTGCCCTCCCTCTTGCATCTCCCTCCCCCACTCCCTATCCCACCCCTCTAGGTGGTCACAAAGCACCTAGCTCATATCTCTGTGCTATGCAGCTGCTTCCCACTAGCTATCTATTTTACAGGGCACGGGGAAGGGGAAGCTGGGACAAAGTGAGAGAGTAGCATTGACATATATACACTACCAAACATATTTATGTTTTACTTTATGTCAGGACATTTTGATAGCAACAGTGATAATAATTCATAACACTATGTTAAAATTTTAAAACACATTTAATACAAAAGGTGATTTAGCCCAGGTTAAAGTATCTTATGACATACAATATACACATAGACATAACATGTATAGCACAGAAATACACACCATTGTGCACACACACACTTCCTTCTATATTTTATATTTTGCCTCTTTGAGGAAGGACATCATAGGCATTCTGTATTTGCAATTGTATCCAATAATCTCTATGCTACAAAACCATGAATAATTTAACCAACTGATATTACAGGGAGAGAATTGCAGGGGAATTCTAGTAGGTTAAATTTAATTCAGACTTGGCAATTCAAAGATAAAAATCTCTTGTTTCTATGAAAAGTATAAACAGAATTATTTGTGTTGACAGGTGCTTTGGGTCTCCCTGGCACTTCATCTCAAAGACTGAGACGTCTCTAGAAACCAGGATGCTAATTCATCACCAAATCACAGTAGTCTTTGCAGCTACTTTATCCCTAGGGGGTTAGAGATATTAGCCCTCCCACATGTGTAAGCCTTAGTCTTTCTATCAGATGAACCTGGTGCCCTTATACTCTTACCTGAAGAGGAAAGTTGATGATTATAACAAACTTGAAAATTATTTCTAAAATCATCATGACTGTGGCTCCTAATGCCACAAGTGATAATGCAAATGATTATCCTGCATTCTGCCCTCAGTCTGTGGACCAGGGCTTCTATCTGTAACTATTGCCTTTTTACCCACTGCCCTCATTCTTATCAGATCTCTTATTTCCCTTGCATTTGCTGTGCTCTGAAGAGTCCGGTCCTGGATAATTTTGGATATCGAGCCGTCACTACAAGACTCAATCCATGAATTTTCAAATATTTTTTAAAAACAACTCTTTGCTTTGTGCTCATCACAAGTAAGGAAAAAGTCACTTCTTAGTGTCATTTACAGATCACATAGCACAAACCATCCTTAATTTCTCTTGAAAGGGAAGGGAGAAATGTCCTCTCCTGTAGTTTAATCCATAAACTCGTAAGAATGTTGGCTTTGTGTTTGTTTCTCTTCAAGTAAGAGAGGGCCATCCAAGCCCGAATCCATGTTCCTTACACATCGAAGACAGTGTATGACAGACTTTGCAGTATTTGGTAGGAAAAAGAATTCTCAAAGTTCCAGTGTGGTCAACTCCTCCCTGGTTTTTAAGGATGCTAATTTGATAACCAAAATGGAAAGGATGGCACAAGATTCAAATGAAAACTCATCTTATTAGATGCCCAGTAAATGCCAGACATTGTCCCTGGGATACAGTGATTAAAAATATATGGTTCTAAATTTTTAGAAATGCACAGCCTTCTGAGACTGACCCAGGAAGAAATAGAAAATACAAACAGACCAATTGCAAGCACTGAAATGAAACTGTGATTAAAAATCTTCCAACAAACAAAAGCCCAGGACAAGATGGCTTCACAGGCGAATTCTATCAAACATTTAGAGAAGAGCTAACACCTATCCTTCTCAAACTCTTCCAAAATATAGCAGAGGGAGGAACACTCCCAAACTCATTCTACGAGGCCACCATCACCCTGATACCAAAACCAGACAAGGATGTCACAAAGAAAGAAAACTACAGGCCAATATCACTGATGAACATAGATGCAAAAATCCTCAAAAAAATACTAGCAGACAGAATCCAACAGCACATTCAAAGGATCATACACTATGACCAAGTGGGGTTTATCCCAGGGATGCAAGGATTCTTCAATATACGCAAATCAATCAATGTGATACACCATATTAACAGATTGAAGGAGAAAAACCCATACAATCATCTCAGTCGATGCAGAGAAAGCTTTCGATTGAAATTAGAACACTCCTGAACACCATACACAAAAATAAACTAAAACTGGATTAGAGACCTAAATGTAAGACCAGACAGTATAAAACTCTTATAGGAAAACATAAGAAGAACACTCTTTGACATAAATCCCAGCAATATCTTTTTTCATTCACCTCCTGGAGTAATGGAAATAAAAACAAAAATAAACAAATGGAACCTAATGAAGCTTCAAAGCTTTTGCACAGCAAAGGAAACCATAAACAAGACCAAAAGACAACCCTCAGAATGGGAGAAAATATTTGTAAATGAAGCAACTGACAAAGGATTAATCTCCAAAGTTTACAAGCAGCTCAATATCAAAAAAACAAACAACCCACCCAAAAATGGGCCTAAATAGATATTTATCCAAAGAAGATATACAGATTGCCAACAAACACATGAAAGAATGCTCAACATCATTAATCATTAGAGAAATGCAAATCAAAACTACAATGAGATATCATCTCACACCAGTCAGAACAGTGATCATCAAAAAATCTAGAAACAATAAATGCTGGAGAGGGTGTGGAGAAAAGGGAACCCTCTTGCACTGTTGGTGGGAATGTAAATTGATAGAGCCACTATGGAGAACAGTATGGAGGTTCCTTAAAAAACTACAAATAGAACTACCATATGACCCAGCAATCCCACTACTGGGCATATACCCTGAGAAAACCATAATTCAAAGAGTCATGTACCAAAATGTTCAGTGCGGCTCTATTTACAATAGCCTGGACCTGGAAGCAAGCTAAGTGTCCATCGGCAGATGAATGGATAAAGCAGATGTGGCACATATATACAATGGAATATTACTCAGCCATAAAAAGAAACGAAATTGAGTTATTTGTAGTGAGGTGGATGGACCTAGAGTCTGTCATACAGAGTGAAGTAAGTCAGAAAGAGAAAAACAAATACCATATGCTAACACATATATATGGAATCTAAGAAAAAAAAATGGTCATGAAGAACCTAGGGGCAAGACAGGAATAAAGACACAGACCTCCTAGAGAATGGACTTGAGGATATTGGGAGGAGGAAGGGTAAGTTTTGACAAGGTGAGAGAGTGGCATGGACTTATATACACTACTAAACGTAAAATAGATAGCTAGTGGGAAGCAGCCGCATAGCACAGGGAGATCAGCTTGGTGCTTTGTGACCACCTAGAGGGGTGGGATAGGGAGGGTTGGGGGGGGGAGACGGAGACTCTAGAGGGATGAGATGTGGGAACATATGTATAACTTGAAACTAACACACCATTGTAAAGCAATTATACTCCAATAAAGATGTTAAAATATATATATATATGGTTCTCTTCCTGCTGTGATTGTGCTTTCATCATGCTAATACATTATGTACTTGAAATTCATACAGCTTTAAAATCAATTATAAATTTTTTAAATCAATTATAAAATATAAAATTATAAAATTTGGTGTATATTAATGTTCTTTAGAGAAGAGAAAAGAAAACTGGTCTGTAAGAAAGAGCAAATCATTACATTTTTTGGAAAAGGAATTTTTTATTTCCCTGTGCCTAGCGAAGGATCCACCTCATTGGTACCTAAGCTGTTTTCACTCCTTGACCAACCACGGGAGCAGTGTCAGTTGCCAAAAGAAGGTGTGTTTTTATAATTATAGTAGATAATTAGAGGCGCATGTCTTACCATAATTTAAGAAGAGATTCACATTATTTTAGAGTTATTACATATTCAATTGTCTTGCTATATATTGATGAAAAAAACAAAATATTAAATCACAAAATGGTTTCCATGGTTTGGCAAACCTGCATGAACAGATCCTAAAATACATGATATAAGTTCCACATTTAATATCCAAAGTATTGTAGAAAACAAGTACTATATTGTGAAATAAAGCAATTTCTTAACTGTCATCACTTTGCCTGTCTGCCACCACATATCTAAATCCTCACAAGTTTTATTTTAACAAGGCTGAAGAGACCTTATAGTCTTATGCTCTTCAATGATTTATAGTAAAAAGGAATTTAAAGTATGGTGGACACTAAACAATTAAACATTATTGATGGAAAAATTGTAATTTTTTAAACATCTTTATTGGAGTATAATTACTTTACAATGGTGTGTTAGTTTCTGCTTTATAACGAAGTGAGTCAGTTATACATATACACACATCCCGTATCTCTTCCCTCTTGTGTCCCCCTCCCTCCCACCCGGTAATTTTTCATTATAAAACAGAATGTAATAAAAATTTTAGTAAAATTTTTCTCTAATAGCAAGTTAAAAACACATTCTCATGGCTTATACTTTGTATTCTTTATTTTAACAATGTTAAAAATGCTGGAAAGTAGTTGTGCAGTATATTTACATGAAATTTGTGTTCTTTGTAATGCTTTTGTTCACTGGAGCAAAATTGCTTTAGAGGAAAGTAGATTCCTCAATTGACAGAATTTTAAAATAGGAATTTTATTACCTTTTCTTTCTTTACTAAGGTTAATGATTTTTATCCCTATATGAAATTTTTATATGTTGTGGTTGATGGGTAACAGAGAGAGATAGTATCCACCGTATCTTGTTTCTTCAGAAAGTCATAAGATGGTCTTATTCATGTGTTGTAAATTGCCTTAGCTTTGCACTTTAGCACCACCTGGTGGACAAAATATCATTTCTTTTTCTTTTCAGTTTAAAATAAAGTTAGCCCCTTAACACTCTGTATCCAACTATGACATATCTTAACAGGTATTTAATTGTAAATGTATCTAACTTTAAAGATAGTTGTAAACAAAATAAGGTAAAAAGATCTGATATATTTCCTAAGTACTATACAATTGCCAAGTTAAATGCCTATGTTTCTTTAAACTTCATAAATATATACAGATTTGAATAGTATGTTACATACATATGCAAAAATGTGGGTATTGTTGATAATTTAATAATTGATCGTCACATTCTTTTCAATAAAGAATTAAATAAGACCAGGAAGTTTTCTTTACCTTAGTAGCAAACTATTGCTTAAGTTGGATTGTCTACCCAAAAAGCAGTGTAATCACTTCATGAAGAAATTTCATACTACAAATACTTTTCTTTTTTTTTTGGCTGCCACGCAGTTTGCAGGTTCTTTTTTTCTTTTTCTTTTGCAGTACGCGGGCCTCTCACCGTTGTGGCCTTTCCTGTTGCGGAGCACAGGCTCCAGAGCGCAGGCTCAGTGGCCATGGCTCACTGGCCTAGCCACTCCGCGGCATGTGGGATCTTCCCAGACTGGGGCACGAACCCCTGTCCCCTGCAGCGGCAGGCGGACTCTCAACCACTGCGCCACCAGGGGAGCCCCAGTTTGCAGGTTCTTAGTTCCCCGACCAGGGATTGAACCCGCACCCTCAGTAGTGAAAGCGTGGAGTCCTAACCACTGGAGTGCCAGGGAATTCCTTACAAATTCTTTTCCTGTTAATATTTTATGTATAATTAGAATGAAAACTAGTATTTTAACCATTAATACTGTAAAGCAGGCCATTTTCATGCTCATTTTGCCACTTATATTTAAGATTCAGTTGTGGTCTTATATGTATTAGTTCTTAGTTTTTAATAGTTTTTAAATTTTTCCAAATTTAAGCTTAACAATATTTTCAAATGAAAAACACAAACATATTTAAAGCTAGTTTTGAGAATTTTAAGCATGTTAATCTCTTTGTATAGTCCCACATTTCTATGAAATATAGTGAAGTTTTTTCTTATGAAATATAGTGAAGGTGAAAATAAACCCTCAGATTCCACACTGTTCCTTTGGCATATACTACTTATCTATTCCTCGCTAAACTGAGAGGTTTATAGATTTGAACTATGTGACATTTGAAGCCTTAGTAGCTAAATAAGAGCTGTTGATATTTATAGGAAATATGTTCTAACTACATACTTTGTTGAATGTCATTTAAGATAAAATTATAATACATAACCTTCATTAAGAAATGCATCTTGGGGCTTCCCTGGTGGCGCAGTGGTTGAGAGTCCGCCTGCCGATGCAGGGGACACGGGTTCGTGCCCCGGTCTGGGAAGATCCCACATGCCGCGGAGCAGCTGGGCCCATGAGCCATGGAAAGAAATGCATCTTGAACTGAAGTTATTTACTTTATTTCAAGAAAACATTTAAACTCTTCTCTCTCTTGTGTTCCTTTTTTTCTAAAGGTCTTGGATGGTATACTGTAAACTCAGCATATGGAGATACCATTGTCATGCCTTGCCGACTCAGTGTACCTCAGAATCTCATGTTTGGCAAATGGAAATATGTAAGTGTGACCTACCTTGGACTTGGTTAATTGCCTCTAGTTTTTGAAATAAAATTCCTTCTGTGAGTAGATGTGAATTTCAAGTTAACGTAATGACAATATTCAACTGTGGATATAAATGTAAAAAGGTGAAATTAATGTGTCGAATATTTCAAAAGAATAATCCCTAAGTCTTACATAACAAATGCTATTTTAAAATAAAGCCCATAAACAGGTAATTCTTAGCTCAAATTAGTCTGAAAGATTCACCCTGAAGTGTTTGAGGCAGAAGAAAAGGCAGAGTTCCAGGGTAAAATCAGTGGAGTATAGGACAGAGCTTAGTGGAAGATGGCAGCCTTTCTCTACACACTCATGTTTTGTTTGGTGTGGTTACTGCAAAGGCAAGATGCACCAGAAGCCAGAGCATTCAAATGTTCACTGAAAATTAGTCATCAGTATTAGAAGCCTGTTACTGGTACTTGGTCTTAGAACTCAGTCGAAGTGGTAGGTCCTTTTAAAATTTAACATTGCTGATTTTACTCATTTTTTGCAGGTAGCAAAATCATATTTTCTCAGGTATCAAGGTACCGATGGGTCTGGAAATGAAGGGTAGATATCCTGGTAGGTGATGTGGAAAGGCTAGGTAACTTTGGTAAAATATCTCAATTTCATTACCAAGACCAACAAAAGGTGTCTGTGTGGCACAATTTCCCAGGGCTAGATCACATGAGACTCACAATGGTTTGAAAGCTTAAAAAGAGGACATATGTTTCATTGAACACAACTGGCAAATTTTCCCTAGGTCCATGAAATGTTAAAAGGTATTTGAATAGGAAAAGGATTTGATGGTCCAATTTTTTTTTGACTTTGGGCATAGATTTTTATTATGTATTATTCTTACACACGCTAAAAAAAAGCAGAATTAATTGGTTGATATATTCCTGAAAGCATCTGAATTACTTCAAATCCAATCACACTTCTATATTACCTTAGTTCTTGTGATGGTCCAATAATTTTTGAAAAGTTTTTTTACTGCAGTACTTCTCAGAGCCTTTTCTATATTAAGATACATGATGAATTGTCTGAGTTCATTCATTTCTTAAGTTTATTGAACCACACAACTTTTCCTCTCAGATATCTGCAAGAACAAATGTTGTGCAGAATAGAAATGTACGTAAGTTGCACCCCAGGGGTAGTATAACACAATCTTTTAAAATATGGTTGTGAAGTCAGACTGACATGTTCTACCATGTGTTGGCTGTGGGATTCTGGATGAGTGAATTAATCCCCATTTTCTCATAGAAAAAAAATGAAATAATAATAATATTCCTTATAGTGTTGTGAAGGTTACATGAAGTAACTCATATCAGAATACTTACCTAGTACTTGGCACATGGTAATTGCACGAAAAGTGTAAGTTGTTATGAGTGTGGGGCTACTAAGCTCTAAACACACTGTGTGAAGGTCAGGTGAAGGCAAAAGAAGGAGGTGAGGCAGCATAGCACTTCCCTGATCCCTCCTCCTGTTATCCAGCTCACACTGGGTAATTTTTAACTATTTCTGGCTCCCTATAAAAATGGAAATATGAAGTTAAGGCCTATGAGGACAAAGTCTATTAGCACCCCTAAAATTCCAAGGGTCTGGGAGACTACCACCTCATTCACCATTGAGTCAAACTTAATGCTAAAATAAATGGAATACAGTGGTGAAAACTTCTGTGATTATAGACATTTCTGATGCCCAGGAAATAATTTCCACCTAAATGTAACTGGCACAATAGCAATGAAAACAAATAATAATGGCAATTTTCTAATTGTTAATGAAACAAAAACCTTCAGTAATAAACTGATGAGATACATTTGAAGTACCATATGCTCTAAAAGCAGTCCTGATTCGCAGACATACTATACAACCTCTAATTTAATGTAACCTGAAAGACAAAGAGCAGATTTGGAAAGAGTAAAAGGGAGCAAACACAGAGGAAAGATGGATTAGTTTCTCTCTTACTGCACCGTAATCTCCCTGTGAATGGAGATCATAGCTCCCTGTGCACCCCGCCTTACCTCACTCCCACCACCTCTTCACCAGCATCTGCCTCTGTGCCTGGTACAGAAGAGGCATCTAACGGCTGTCGAGAATGATATAGTGTAGTTATAATGGAGCCAGGCTGTGGAGCTCCAGTCTTGGCCCTGCTGAGATACACTGGCTGGGGCAATGGAACAGTTATTTAACCAATCTCTGTCTCCATTGTCTAAAAATGAAGACAATATTATGTGTAATTTACAGGGTTGTTATGAATATTAAATCCATTAATGCACGGAAAGCCCAAAGGAAGTACACTGGCATACAGTTAAGTGCTCGAAATTTAATAACTATTATTTCTTGCATAAGTGAACAAATATAGAAATTTAAGATACTGGTCTAACTGGTCTAACATATTTTTCTTAATGAAGGAATGATTTAGTACAAGGATTTGCATTGTAAGCCTGTGGCAAAATTGAAAGATTTAAGGAGAATATTACTGATGTATTCAGATATTCAACCAGCTAAACATTTTGGACTCCAAGATTAGCTTAGTAATTGTCTTAGTCAGCTTGGGCTGTTATAATAAAATACCACAGACTGGATAGTTTAAACAACAGTCTTTTATTTCTCACAGTTCTGGAGGCTGGACAGTCCAAAATCAAGGTGCCAGCTGATTCACCTCTTGCGGAGGGCCCTCTTCCTGATTTGCTGACAGCTGCCACTTGCTATGTGCTCACAAAACCTCTTCTTTGTGTTCTCATTGAGAGAGAGAGCTCTCATGTTTCTTCCTCTTCTTATAAGGGCACTAATCCCATCATGAGGGTACCATCCCCATGACCTCATCTAAACTTCAACACCTCTCAGGGGCCCACCTCCACTAATCCCACATTGGGGGTTAGGGCTTAGGCATATAAATTTAGTCCATAACATTAGTAAATATTAATAATTTTTAAAATGTTACTCCTTATAGCACCTTGAAATTTGTCATGCATTTTAGAATGTTTTATCATATTTTATTTTCTCAAAGGCCTTGTGAGGTAAGTAGAAGAGGGATTGGCCCTTATTTTAGATTATTGTTAGTAGGTAAGAGAATGTTTGTGGGAGCAGAGAAAGAAATGAATTATGTCTCAGTGCTCTTGGCATAATTGTATATGCCAGATTTTATATGAAAACCCTTCGAGCTAAGTTTTAAGATTCAGATAGCAAAACTATGGCTTTTAGTGATTAATCTAATTCTGTTGCTTAATGGACATGATCATTGCACAAGGGCAAATACTGTTCCTCTATGAAGACTCATTAAGCTATGTTAGGTGTAAAGGTTAGCTATGCCAGTTCTGGCTGAAACTGAAAAGTGTGGACACAGAAAGTATGTGGATTAAAGTAATGAACATCTAAAGATAATTGCCCAGGATTTCTAAATGAGTGTTTGCAGCTCAAGTGTATGCTTGCTCTGATAGTTAGCTGAAAATCCTTTTGTAACATAATACTTATATATTTGTTTTCATCTATATTTTTTCTTTTACATTAGACATAAGGCCAACCCTTGTCATTTTCAAAACAGTTACTAATTCTGTCCTCCAGATGCAAGAAAAGCTTGGATTCCTAAAGTTCTGTCCTTTCATTTTTGTATATTTAAATTGATACCTGTAAAAGAACTTAACAGCTTCTCTTCTTATGAAGAGTAATTTTCTATAACCAAAGATTTATATGAGGCACTTACCTAAAATTATTCTTCTTGGACCAAACTACAAATTTTGGTGGAATAATACGGCCAAGAAAATTTTGTTGTTCTGGCTGTAATCCTGAAACATCTAAATATGCCTGTTTTTAAAAAATGTATTGTTATTTCAATTTTTAGGAAAAGCCTGATGGCTCCCCAGTATTTATTGCCTTCAGGTCCTCTACAAAGAAAAGTGTGCAGTACGACGATGTACCAGAATACAAAGACAGACTGAACCTCTCAGAAAACTACACTCTCTCTATCAGTAACGCAAAGATCAGTGATGAAAAGAGATTTGTGTGCATGCTCGTAACTGAGGACAACGTGTTTGAGGCACCTACAGTAGTCAAGGTGTTCAGTAAGTAGTCTACAGTGTAACTGCTAAGTGGGCTTGATGGCTGGTACTAGAAAATGTTCTTTAGAAAGAAGACTGAACTCTCTGTAGTGTCTCCACAGTAGGCATCTATGTAAGAGGACTTCTAGAGATCTTCATTCTGCTCGTGCATGCTGTCAGTGAGGAAAACAAAAAACCTGAAATGCAAATAGGAGCTTTACAATGAGGAAATAAAAGACTATTCTGTTGTTTTGTTGGGTAAAATTTTCTGTGATAGGAAGTACTGCTAAATGAAAACTGACATGTGATCCTTTACTTTCACTGACGTACAAATCAATGTTCTGTGATAAATATTGATACATAGATATATAATACATGCACATATTCATGCATATCATGCTTACATATATATGCATTTGGCTAAACCATGTAAAAGTTGCCATTTGATATGTAAAAACAATAAAATACAAACAGGAGACCTAAGTTTTCTATATATGTGTATACATGTGTGTGTACACACACACATTTTGACCTTTAATGCTTAATGCTTGTTGATTTACTTCTTGAGACTGTTCAAGCGGTTTAGAAAATTGCCCTAAAATAAAGAAGCTCACCCCACTCTAAATGTGTACATGGAATCCACCAAGGGGAAAAAGTAGAGGAGGGTTGGAACAAGAAAAGGTTGTAGAGGAAACTTGGAATAATTACTGGAGGTTACTTTTCCTCATGATAATATATAGTTAATGTGCGTGTACAACTAGCTATGCAAATGAATGACTTGAGAAGTTCTAATTAAAACTTTTTATCTTTTAATATTCTAATAAAATATCCCACCTTCATTAAATCCTAATATCTTAGAAATTACAGGGAGAAAAATAGGTCTCGAAAGTTTCAGAATGCCAGTCTTTTTTAATTAGGGAAGAAGGTCTCACTTTTCAGTTTTTTCCTCTGCTTTCTGATAACTTGACAGCACCTAGAAATTATTAAAATAAACAGGGAAGAAAGAAACCCAGAGGGCCTTGCTACTACAGCAATTAACCGTGGATTTTTCCTGTTTCTCTCGTAATAGCCTATACAACTAAGTAGGACTGTCCCTTAAGCATTTATATGGACTTCAGTGCTCCTATGGACTCATGACAAGGATTCAAAGAGTGCTTATACTATCAAGGAGACCTTTGTTCTCCCGAAGAACCTTGTAAAAGCATGGTACATGTTTCAGTTTATTACCTTTCAGCTTAGAAGGCACTTTCCAGAAACCATCCACTCAACTCAATCATTTTATGGATCAAACGAAGTACCAAGCTTTTCCCAGTTATGCCCCCTTCCATTAAACACCCCGGATAATCTCCATCATGTATTTGCCGAAGTCCCATGTATTTTTTCTTTCTTGTCTTTTATTTCACTTTGATGTTATTAGGAAGATGGATGGTGTGCTGCTAAAAACACTTTTTCTAGAGAGCAACCAAAATCTTTTTATTAGGCCATGACATCGTAAATATAAGTACGCAAGAATGTACTGCAGTAGGTACAGAGATTAAGTCACAGCATTTTAAAGTTATGTGTATTGATTTGTCATTGACATGTTTCTTTGTTATTATGTTAAAATTACCAAATATCAAGACAGTCTACAAGAAAGTTGAGAAAATTCAGGTTGTTCCATTTCGAAGAAACATTTGTGACAATTTTCAGAATATAATTTTTTAAATGCCATAAAAGTTCATTTGCCCTAATTTGATAAAATTTGTAAGCTGTTTTGGAATACAGAGGATTTCTATGGCTATAAAAACAAACTTACACCCTGCATACCATCAGCTCCCCCTACCCGCTTCTCTTTTGAATGTTGTTGAAAACAAAGTGATTCTCAGAAACAGAATTTGCATTCCAGGCTCTGGGCCAGAGAGAATTTAAATAGACCAGTTACACACTTTTGAAAATGGGGTTTTATACTAGAAACTGTGGGACCCTCCAAGTCCAATTAAATAAACAGCACAGCTCATGATAAAGAAAGAGTTTGCAAGAGCATATAAGGGCTTTGCTTTTTAAAAAATAATGAATTTACACTGGATCATTATTTGTGAAGCAAATAGCAGCTGTGACATGGAGGCTTTCATTCTACACATGTATATATTGCAATCACTTAAGAGTTACTAGGCTCATCAATCAGTCCTCTGTTTCCTTCTGTCGAGTCACCTAGCACCTAGCAACATGCACTGTGTACCACACAATGAGTGTGGTTAACGTGAGCTAATCCCAGATCAGTTTGCTGCGGTGTCTTCCTGATGAGCACAAACTGTTTTTATTCAAACTAGAGGCCATGACTGATGACTTTATTACTTCTGATGTAAGTTTGTTTATTCAGTTTTAAGCTATATCTCAGATGCAAGAAGTCATGCCCATAAAGCAGACCAGATCCAAGTAAGTCCCATGCTTTGTCACCACTAATGAGGCATTTTTGTTTGTTTGGTTGGTTAGTAGTTGAATGGCATCAAAATCAAACTGTTTGCATTTAATGCACATTTGAAGTTAATAAAACCAAGAGTAGTAATAAAACCAAGAGTAGATCTTAGAGGTTGAATGCTTGCCCAGAGAGCCAAATGGCTGTCAGTGGTACAATGGAAAAATCACTGAACTGGTCATCAGGAGATCTGGCTTTGTTAGATGTGCTGCTAATTTCTGACCTTGGGCAAGTGACTTCACCAGTCAGGGCAGGGGCTTCGATTCCCTCGTCATCAGTAAATAAGTACTTTGGATTAGGAGGTGGTTTTCCCACTCTGTTCCTAGGATCCTCTTGACGTGCTAATGAATAGGGCTGAGGTGGGTGAGGAGCTGCTTCTACTTGATCAGCTATAATTCGCCCACTCAATATTTCGAAGTTTTTTCATGATATTTTGTTCAGGGGGAAAAAAGGGAGAAGGGCTTGTGTACTAAAAAGCATTTGAAAACCACAATCCAGCCTAATCTTCTGCACTGGTGTGTGTGGTATTAAAAGGAAGATTGTTCCCGCGACTTCCACCTGGACCAACCAGCTCTTCCAGTGATGGTTGACATCACAGTTATTTGAGCTTTCATTGGGACACTGTTCTCAATGTTTTATCAAAACTGAGCATCCCTCCTCCCACCCTCCCTGTGAAAGTTATTCAACTTTCAACTGCAAGTCATTTTTATTTTTTCAGAATGAAGGAAGCAAAAGATACCTTTTTAACAAATGAGATCTACACTGTATATTTCATTTTGATTCTTTAAATATAAAAAATACCTTTTCCCATCTCATAAGGAAAATAAACTATGATTTCATGCTCACAGTGATTTACTTAAAGTACATCAAGAGTTGATTGCTGACAAAGTACTGAGAGAAGCACCCTTGACTCAATGTAACCAGTGCACCTGCCTTTTCTTGCTCTCCTCCCATATCCAATTGAGCCACATCCTCTGTCTGAGGTTATTGAGAATAACACTCATGCATTTGGGTGATATAGAGCAGTTTTGCATTCATCACTCCATCCTCACCTGGCTGTGAAACTCTTGACAAAATTATTTTACTAATGCAAATAAATTTGTGGTATGACTTTCCCTTTCAATTCTATACTTAGTTATGAATCCTTGAATCGTATTAAGACATAATTCACATAAAGTTTTTTTAAAACACTTCGGAATCAATATGGAATTTTGCTAAAATAGTACACATCCTCTTTTATGGTCTTCTAACTAATACTCATCGATTGTTACAAGCTAATATAAGAGAAAGTTACATACAAAATATGTATTTAATATAGAGGGTTTGAAACAAAAGTTTGAGAAAATAACTCAGAGAAATGCAATAGGTATTACCATTACTTTCTCAATACCCCCTGTGACTCTCTCTTCTAAATGGAAAAGTGAATAACAGTACAAAGACGACTAAATTTTAAGCATACTTTCATCAGGTTTTCCTGGGTTTGCTGCAGTTTTATTTTATTGAAATAAGAATAAATTTTAGAAAGTGTTTATGGAAACAAAGCACACATGGCCATTGTTGGAAAAGACCAACAATTGTTACATATCAGTATTTATTGTTATATGGGGTTTATAAGTCAAAGTAGAGGAATATATTTGACATTAGAGGAAGTATGTTCCAACTGAAATGGTATCTGATTTTGGTGAACTAGAAATTAGTACAACTTAACAAAACTGCCCATCCTCGTTTTCTATTAAGAGCCTAATTTTTTGGAAGATTTTTTCAAATCTCTCTATATATTCCAGGTGTAGATAGTACTGAGGAAACAAAAAACTATTTGCTCTTTTTTTCTTGTTAATCTTGACACTTGATCAACCACAAAAATTAATTTAATATCTTACCTCTCTTGAGCTTTCAGAGAGGTGTCACTGAATAACTGATTTTAGTTCCCAGAGAACTTACATTTACTCAAGCTCCAAGATTTTTGTTCTGTTTAAATATTTTGGATGTAGCCCTCTCTCAAAGGTATTAGACATTTGCCATAAAACATTGAATTCTGAACATAATTTAAGGTTTTATCAATAACTCAGAGTTGTAATTATGAACATTAATGATGTTACATTAAGATAATGGTAAAACCAAGACTTACTGATGTGTATTGGAGAAGGCTTTAATCCCCTACCACATGTTTCCCAGGAACAGCTATTTATGTCGTTTTGATTTTTATAATTTATTATTTCTAATTGAAAAACATTTTTTAAATTGAAGTATACTTGATTTACAATATTATATTAGTTTCAGGTGTACAACATAGTGATTCAATATTTTTATAGATTATACTCCATTTAAAGTTATTACAAAATAATGGCTATATTTCCCTGTGCTTCACAATATATACCTGTTACTTATTAATTTTATACATGGTGATTTTTACCTCTTAACCCCCTGCACATATCTTGTCCCTACCCCTTTTCCTTTCCCCACTGGTAACCACTAGTTTGTTCTATATATCAGTGAATGTGTTTCTGTTTTGTTATATTCATTCATTTGTTTTATTTTTTATATTCCACATATTAGTGATAACATACAGTATTTGTCTTTTTCTGTCAGACTTATTTCACTAAACATAAATACCCTCCAGGTCCATTCATGTTGTTGCAAATGGCAAAATTTCAGTATTTTATATGGCTGACTAGTATTCCATTAGGGGTGTGTGTGTGTGTGTGTGTGTGTGTGTGTGTGTGTGTGTGTATACACACATGTAACATCTTCTTTATGTGTGATGGACACTTAGGTGTCTCCCGTATCTTGTGTATTGTAAATAATGCTGCTAAAAACATAGGAGTACATGAATCTTTATGAATTAGAGTTTTTCTTTTCTTTGAATATATGCCAGGAGTGAAATTGCTGGATCAGTTTTTTATATTTTGTCAGTTTTTTATATTTTTGGTCACATTCCTAACAATCAGGTAGCCAGGTGCCACTTCTTGTTTGTGTTAATGTAATTGTCTGTTATGCTTTCCTATTTTTCTATGTTTCTTTTTTCCATTTTATTATCTTTCTTATATTTTCTTTCCAATCTGTGCATTTAGAATATAGATAATCGCTCTTCAGAAAATTGTATTAAGAGAATTATACTTCTAGAATTAATAGTAAATAAGCCTCATAATTAAAGTGTAAGCTCAACAGATAGGCAGATTCACTATTATTATTAATTATTCTAATTTCTAATATAAAACAATTGCAAAGGGAAAATTAACTCAGGATGTTAACCTGAAGAAGCCTACATTATTTTTGCATACAATCTTGGTGATACCCATCTTGCTGACTTTTTGTCTTCATCCTTGTTTTCTATAATGGTCTGCGTAGGTAACATGTCGATAACTGAATTCCAAATTGAGTAATAATTATACAAAAGCAATTTAGTTTAGTTTGGTAATCAAAATTAAAAGGATAGAGGTGGTAGACAATAAGGCTATAGAAGAGAGAATAGCTGGTTGTTTTTGTCTATTTCTTTGAAAATAGAATAGTTAGTTCTCCATGAGACTCACAAAAATCAATGACAATGAGACAATATCCATTTTCTATAGACTAATTGTTAGAGCTAATTAAAAAGTCTAAAAATCCATCACTGATAGATAACTGATAGCTAAGAATAAAATAAGTTTAAATAATACCTTCTTGCTGCAATTTGTAATAAATTTTTCCCAAAGCCTCTATTAGAATTTATGCTTACAGAGCTTCCTATATTTAAAACGCTTCTGTCCATTATCTCAGGTTCCAAATTTGAAAGATTTTCTCACATTTATAGTTTCATAATATAACTTCATTTAAAAGATAAGGTGTGAGATACACAGGAAACTTGGGCTTCTACATCCCTTAGCCACTTTGCATTTCCCATGATTTTAGAGCAGTGATTCTTAAACTCCACTGTGCCCAAGAATCCCCAATGGAACTTGTTTAAAAAGTAGGTTTATAGGATTTTCCCCAGATACGCTGATTTAGTTGGCCAGGTAGAGCCTAGAAATCTGCATTTTAAATAGGCACCCCTGTGATTTAGATTCATGTGGGCTCAGGTTTTCATCTAAGGAGATGGAAATTATTAAGTAGAAAGTGCACATGGTAACCAATTGCAGATAACATATCCTCTTTAGTATATTAACCTCTGTTTACAATCTAAACCGTACTCACTGTTTATAAAGCATCCAGAAAACATTACCAATATTTTATTCACAGGAATAATAAGCACTTAAAATAATATTTAATATAATAAAGCAAATATTTGGAAGGGATAAATTAACCAGATTTCTTAATTATAGATTATATGAGAAATCTATTTTTTATTTTGTTGCTTATTTTTCTACTTTGAGTAAATGAATTATTTTTCTATAAACCAAACCACAAAAGTTCATTTTCTTCTCCCACATGCACTTAAAATCTTTCTCTACTTAACTTTAGAGCAACCATCTAAACCCGAAATTGTAAGCAAAGCCCCATTTCTTGAAACAGAGCAGCTTAAAAAGGTAAGAACTTGTTTTTGATGAATTGCCTTTCCTTAGCCTAGTGTTGAATGCCTTCTCCTGGCCTCAGATGCCAGGACAAATAAGATAGACTTTGCTCAGTGGAGCTGACAGCTGACAGTGTTCCAGGTGCCAGGCAGAAAGTCTGCACAACGTAGAGAGGAGACACAGAGGAAGGCGTGGTCATTTCTGAAGGGAGGAGAGGGAGATGAGAATAAAAAGAGGCATAAGTCTTTCTTGTTTGAACGAAATGGATGTTTAATGAAGTAATGACACATGAGTAGATTTTCTCCAGACCAAAGGTAAAAAGGGCTTTCCAACAATATGAAATAATACCATGTTAAAGAAAATGGCATGTTTGGGAAACACATTATTTGCGTTGCTGGAATTTTGGGTGCTTAGCCAGTGGGCGAGAGAGTGCAACAAGAGATAAATCTCGAGAGTTAAAGACAAGCTGGATTATGACAAGCCTTCTGTCATGTATAGTGCTTGGTCTCTATCTTATTGACAAATTAAACTATTGAAAAGTTGAAGTTAAGGGATAAGATCAGATTTAAACAATCACTGTAGCAGAGGTTTGAAGGAAGTCTGTATTGAAGGAGGGACAAAACTGGAGTTCCATATATGAACACATCACTTGATTCATAATCTCATTTTCACTAACTAAAATAGCCAAATTTTCCTTGGCTGGGGGAAAAAGCAAGTTCAGAATTCTTTGAATCAGAATGAATTTGACTGCATAATACAACACTAAATATTAAGAACACATGTGAAATAAAGTGGTGGGGATTATAGATCGTGGTAAGTATATGTCATCTGAAATAAATGTAGCATGAAGCTGGAGAGGCAGCCTCATTTTAATACCATTAATGATTCTTGAATACACAGATCTATGAACCATGGTAATAGCCAATGTTCATATAGTTATGTTATTTAGTTAATGTTAAAACTGAATACTGTCAAAATGAATTGGGTAATGCTTTTAAATGAATGTGATTTCATTAATGGTGGCAGCATCTATTGCACATTTTAAAATGGGCAAGACCATAATTTTAAGCACAAAACATTGTTTTTATACAAGAGTGCATTCATTCAGTCCTTAGTCAAGGCTTGGAAAATGAATGGGTCAGGAAATCATTGGAGTAGCTCTGCATCCCTTGAGGAGTCAGGGGCTTTCAAATGGACAACCACTGATGGAACCAAGGTTGTAATATTTCCTCTTTATTTTGCAGTTGGGTGAGTGCATTTCAAAAGACAGTTATCCGGATGGCAACATCACGTGGTACAGGAATGGAAAAGTTCTGCAACCCCTTGAAGGAGGTGGGTAAGAAGTGGGCAATAAATTCAGATGACATGTTTTGCCTTTCTCTTGTCTAAGCATTTCTTAGACTATCCTGAGTCTAAGTGCATTGCCCTCTTTTGATCTACTACTCTATACTTTGTTACTTTAAGTATCCATTAAATCAGAAGGGATTTTTAAAACATCATTTTAGGCCTTGTGCAGAAGAATCAAGAGCAGAGAAAATTATTTCTCTATATGGCATGTTCTAAAAGTTAATTAAAGTGAGTGGGAGATAGAATTCCAGGATTCTATTTCTGTCCATGTCTCTGATTCATGTTTTTGAAAAGACATCTACCTCACTACATGTCAATTTTCCCTCCTGTTAAATACAGTAAGAAGGACAAAACCACTTCTCAAAGTTGCTGTGACAGTTAATTAAGGACTGTGATTTTCCGATGAAAGATCCTACCATTAGTGTTCTTTATTTTCTTCAGCGGTGGTCATAATTTTTAAAAAGCAAATGGACCCAGTGACTCAGCTCTATATCATGACTTCATCCCTGGAGTACAAGACAACCAAGGCTGACATTCAAATGCCATTCACCTGCTCTGTGACGTATTATGGACCATCTGGCCAGAAAACAGTTTACTCTGAACAAGCAGTCTTTGATATTTACTGTAAGTAACTCAATATAAAATTATGCAATTTTTATGTATTAGAAAAAATATTCCAATGCTATTTTAAGTCCCAATCCAAAAGCTCTTTGGAATCTACTTCCAAACCCCCATCCCCATTCCATGGTACCCAAATAATCTCTTCCTCTTTGCAAGACCTATAGAATAAATGCTTATCCATCTATGATATCTTTCACTCTCTACTTTGTTATTTATAATCATCTCTTCTGTATTCCACTAGACACTAAGTTCCTTAAACACAAGATCTCTAACTTAGTCTGATTTCTTCTGGTAGTCCTCAGCCCTGACGCACAGCCTTAGATTTCGGAGGAGTTCAGAATGCCATCTGATGGTTTTCTGAATGAATGACAGATGAATAGAAGCTTATGACTGATTGGGTTTTTTTAATATGGAATTTCCATTTTAATAAAGAAATTTATTTTAATAATGAGATCAATTGCATAAAAGTTAAATAGGATTTTGAATTCCAACATGTTTTGGTTAACTTAATAGATTTGAATATTAGACTACAAAGGAACTTTCTTGATCATCTGATGTAAGTCCATTATTTTAGCTAGCAGTAAAGTGAGACCTAGAGACTTGCCCTAACTTAGCTGTGGCAAGTGGATTAGAATCCTTTTCTCCAATGCTGTGCTCTTTCCTGTAAGACAGGAGCCAAGATAATATGATTAAGAGCAAAGATGCTGGCAATCCAGTCCCAGTGCTGTTAGTTTGTATTTCTAGAAAAGAAGCTTAACTACTCTAGATCTCAGTTTTCCTATTTTGAAATAGGAAAAATATTAATGTAATACTTAACTCATGGTGTTATTATGGAGATTAAGTAAAATCAAAAACCTAAAACAGCACAATATATAGCACATTAAATGCTCATTATTAAATACTATCTTCATTATTACGATATAATCATTATTACTTCATAAGCATAGGCTAGAGATAGATTTTGGGGAAAGATGCAAGAAAACTTTATTATTACTTTTTAGTGAATCAGAAATTCTCATAATACTGCCTTATGTTGTAGAATAACCTAGTACTTCTATGTCTATTTGAGAGAAAGGGTAGAAATGCCCACTGAACCTTCAAAGAGTTTTATCTCAGCTACATTTTTATTTTGGCTCCATGAAGTGCAGAACCTTATGGAAGAACAGAACTGAAGTTCCACATGCCCTAAACATAATGGGTTGTTTTGCCTTAAACTTCGTAAATAAACTTCAACTTGATTTAAAAGCAAGGATTGAAAGGATTTCATCCTGTACAGCTTATCTAAAATCAAACTATTATTTCTGTATGTGGAAGCAGAACTCTGTTCAAAGATATTCAGTTGGAAATAAACTATCTTGGTGTAAGTACAGGAGTACAAGATAGGAAAGAACAGCAAGATGAGTGAAAAGGATCGGGAAATTGGCTTAAGAAACAACAGAATGTATGTGAGTGTCAGGCATGGGCAGATAGATGGGCAGAAAAGTCCTTGGATGAGGAACAAGGAAATGATTTTACTGTGGCTGGCTGTGTGGGGAGCACTGGGCACAGCTTTTGAGAAGGCACAATGTATGCAGTGCTGGGCTTCATGGCAAAGACCCAGAAGTGTTTAATATATAGTCCTGACATTCAAGGAGTTCACTATTCCAATAGGTAAGTAAGACATGTACATCAGAAGGAAATTGTCAATGCAAAGTTGCAAGTGGTAAGTGCCACAGGGACTTAGTGGACAGTCCTGAAAGCTCAGGTGCCCAAGGATAGTGATTCCAAAACTTCAGGATATGCATCAGAATCACCTGGAGGACTTGTTAGTAAACAAGTTACAGGACCTGGCTTTATAGCTTCTCATCCAGTAGTTGTGGAGAGGGGCCCAATACTGTGCATTTCTAACAAGTTCCTTGGTGATGCTAATGGTAATCATCTGAGGACCACAGCTGGAGAGCCACTGCTCTAGGGTGACTTTAGAGAAGTGAAGGAGGAGCTAAATGGAAAGTACAGAAGAGTACATTCAAGAAAAAGAAATTTGATCAGTTCATCTTGAGGAAGCCTGAGAAAGACGCGCTGGTCCACTCCTTTACCCTATCCAGTCAGTAATTTTTATAGAATCCAGTCAGAAGTTTTATAGAATCTAACTCTTTCATCTTTGTATGTGTCTGATTCTGCCTTCTGACACTGCCTAAGATTATGCCACTATTCCTCATTGCTGGTATTTTTGTAACAACTTCTAAAATAGTATTCCTGTCTGTTCACGCCAAACTGCCCTGCAAGCTCCTGCCAGAAATATCTTTCTAAAACACAAATGTGAACATGTCACTACTGTGGTTAAAACTCTTCAGCGACTCCCCAGATCTCTCAGGTTAATCTTTAAACTCCCAATTTCAAAATGCCTTGAGTCCCCTATAGCCATGGTCCTGACACGTCTCAACCTTCATCATTTAACTACTTTCTGTAGTCTGTTCTATTTTCCGGATTCCTCCTGTAGAATACTATGTACATTCCTATCCATATGCTGTCACTATCTTACCTTTGTTATCCAGCAAACACCTCCTTATTCTTCAAAACCCAGCTCCAGGGTCAATTCCTACAGGAAGCTTCCCAGTCTGGCGGATCTGTAAGCTACCAGTGATTACTATGTTTATGCATCTTAGGCAGTTTTTGTGTTGTTACAGTCTTAATGGATAAGTTTGGTGTCATCATAAATAAACTGAAACTTCATTGAGGGCAGGGAATTGCTGTTTTTGACTTTGTAACTCTTGCACTTAGTGCCTGCACAAAACAAATATTACCCAAATGAGTGAATAAATGAGTGGACAGAGGATAAATGGGGAGAAGGGAGAATGAAAAATTGAGTAGACTCTTTTGATCATTACGTAAGGGTATTTATGGAGTAGTGAGCTATAAGAGTCTTACCTGAACTAAGTTCAGGGCAATTGTGGATACCAGTTTAAGACATTTTTATTTCAATTTTTACATATTGGGAATGCGTGAAGAATTTTAAATATCATTGTAATATTCAAAGCACTACTTCAAAAACTTATTTAGAGAAAAAAAAATATATATAAAGATGTAGAAAAGAGAAAGGCTCACAGTGAAGGACCAAATGAATTTGAAGGCAATGTTTCAGGTGTAGATTAATTAAAGCCTGTGCTAGAGAAGTGTGGGAATAGAAGGGGAGAATCAGATGCAAAATATAAGGATTAATCATTAAGAATGGGTGATTGAGTGGATAAGAGAGGGCAAAGGAGAAAGCCAGAGTAACTGGCAGACTGATGATTTACTAATAGAGTCAAACTGAAAGTCAAAGGGAGAGCAAGAGATCTTTAATTTTGTTGGACGCAACAAAAATAGTGGGCAACCAGAAGGCTACTGTTAAAACTCAAATGTGTTACATTAACCTCTGATCTCAGTGTAGTTCTTCAACTCTCTAGTACAGAGCAGAGCCTATTGCAAAGGGAACACAGAGAAGGGGGGTTTTAAAATAGAGCATGAAGTCAGACCGATTATGATTCCTAGCTGTTCTGGCATCAGCTTTGGTCAGAGATGTGCTGCAGTGACGTGCTACAGACCAAGCTAGTCAGAGAAGGGCCATGAAAACGAGTGAGGGAGGCCTAGAAATGGAAGGCCAGTGGAGGACAAACTTTATTTACTTTCTGACTTAACTGAGAACTGCTGGTCAGGGAACTACCTCAGGCAAATTCAGAAAAATGAACAAGTATATTAAACCAATCTTTGATTAGCCTCAGAACATTCTGGGCAAATATTCAGAGATGCCCAAGCATGGGAAAAAGTCAGAGAAGCAATCTATAACAATCCTTCTAGGTTGTTTTTGCTGCACTTTAATCTTAGAAAGGTAAGTAAATGACTGCAAGAGATAGAAAAAAGCCTCAAAATCTACCACTTATTCGTCTCATTTTATTAGCTAATAGCAAAATAAGTCTCCATAGATAATTTCTGGTGCTGCCGGTTTGGAAATATAGACACATGCCTCAGTAGTTATTAAGCCTTGTGGAAGAGGTTCTCTAAAATAAACCTTTGCATTATATGATTTCAAAATTCATTGTTCATTGTATCATCAGCTACATAACAAGTGGATACATTAGAAAGTGGGTCATTTATAACTGCCAACACCACCTCCTTTTCTTTCCTATTAGCTGGATATGGTCCACTGTGTATTCAGCTTTTAATTTCTTTAGCATTCTACTGTTGAGCAGTAGCTTCAACTAAAGAATATGCTTTAGCCCTATTTTCACCATAAAAATGACCGAAATGGAATGAAAGTTGCATCTTGGCTCCAATGAACAGAAAAAAATTACAATACATTCACAGTTCTGTTGATTGTGTTAAGGGTCTCCCTCAGTTCATGGATTTATCTTTTTGAAAGCAGATCTACTCTCTGGCATGCCAAAAATCTTGCTGGTATTGTTTGGCTCATGTCCCTTTTTATTTAATATAAGGTATTATTGTGTAATAAGTGTGGGGGAGGGGCTAATAGTTTTAGCTCCTTTGCTAGCTGCTCCAGTCTTTCCAAACTGTAAGATACATATAATATAGTTATATGTCCTTATAATGAGATTATACAGTGAGATTGTTCCTACTGGTCTTTTACACATAAAATAATTATGGTCATTCCTACCTCAGGTAAAGACATTTTGCTAAGAAGAAATTGATTTTTATGTAACAGGGTCTCTTTGTAGTTTGCTCTAACCAAGATTAGTACTTGTCAAGTAGCTATTAACTTCAATCCTTCTATAAAAAGATACATTTAAGCAATTACCATTACTAGCTTCTTGAGAAAATTGTGTATAATTTAGTCATTTTCATTGTATGTACTGAGTAATTTGGTACTTGATGAAATGGTTAACTTGTGTCTGTGACTCTTGCAGATCCTACAGAGCAGGTGACAATACAAGTGCTTCCATCAAAAAATGCCATCAAAGAAGGGGACAACATCACTCTTAAATGCTTGGGAAATGGTAACCCTCCTCCTGAGGAGTTTTTGTTTTACTTACCAGTAAGTGCTTCAGAATTATTACTTGAGTGAGACCACCATCATTCTGTCCTGTTGTTTGGCAGCTGGCTGACGTTAAGAATTGTATATTCTTGGGCAGCGTGAGTGAGGCAAGGATGTTATTCTTGGAGTCAAGGGACACCTGTGGAATGTCCTTTAAAAGGTTTTTTGGCATCTGCCAGTGCTCTTGACTTTTTTTAATTCACTGTTAAGGGAAATCAGGGACAAAGAGGAAAAAATCTGATCATAGGAAACTGTAATGGTAGAAACTCAAGGTCTCATTATCCAAATAAAGTATACGAATCTGCTCTTCAGAAGCAAACAAATATAAAATGAAGAATGATGACAGCAAATGGTCTGATGTGGATTCTGAATCTATACACAGTGCATTCATGAACACGTCCCTGAATTTCTGATATAGGGACACTTCTGTTGCACGTTATATTTAGCTTGATAGAATAAAGCAATGGGCTGTATCTTGCCACTGTATGTGGTCTTAAACAGCCATTTTCTCAACTCTTATCAGTATCACAGCTGAAAGAAATGATATCTAGAGGATAATTTGGATGTGTTCTAGATGCTATGGAGCCAGACTAGGAGAGAGCTCTGTCTGAGGACACTTGCTGGCTCTCCCACAGCCTTCCCAAGTTGGCGTTTGACATAACCTTCCACTGGGAGAAGCCATATACAACTCTGTACTGCATTTACTGCAGGGATCTGTTCACAAATGTCACCCACTGCATTGTTCAGTAATGTTTAAGAGTATCATCCACTATATTACTCAGAAGACAAGTATAAGTGATTTCCTTTCTACTTAAATGTTGACAGAAAATTCTGTTTATCTTAATAAACTGACACATTGTTTTTGTCTAAAGCACAAATGAAAAATTGAAACTAATTATGTTTTTACCTTGATTTTTTAGGGATGACAGAGCCAAATTTGTGTCTTAGTTTTAACAACAATTATCTTTTTTGTTACTATATCCTCCTAATTCATCTATATATTTTTAAAATTCTTAGTTATTAATTCTTTTCTTTTTCTTTTCTCTTTTTAAAATTTCTTTTCCCCCTCTCTTTCTTCCTCCCTCCCTCCCTCCCTTCCTTCCTTCCTAATTTGGATTATATGTTATGTTTTCTTTTAAGCTGCAGATCTTTTTGTCAGATTAAGCAAGGGATAAATGTAAAAATAAAGTATTAGACATTTTTTAAAAATCTGCCTTAACAAACACAAGCCATGCTGTCAATAAAATAGATGTCATCAATACAATGTAAATTAGCTTCTCAATTTCCTTAGAACGAAATGACCAGTTATTTTTCCAGGATTCAGATAATACAAACTCTACTCTCATTTGTCCAATCGAAGAAATACATTCCTTTTTTTTTCTTATCTGAGAAAATGTCATTTTAATCAAGAAATATAACTGTTCTTGTTGTAGCTACCAAGTGTAATCATCTGACATTTTGCCTCTATCAAAAGGGACAGCCCGAAGGAATACGAAGTTCAAATACTTACACATTGGCAGATGTGAGGCGCAATGCAACAGGAGACTATAAATGCTCCCTGATAGACAAAAAGAGCATGATTGCTTCAACAGCCATCACAGTTCACTGTAAGTCACCTTATTCTTCATTACCAGCTTCACTTTAAAGGCCTCTCATAGTCTAACTTTGCTATCTCTTCAAATAAATTGCAGCTACATTTTTCTTAAATAATGTGGTTTCAATAGACTTACTAAAGAGCATCAGCGTGAACCCAACTTTGGTCCAGATTTCCCCTACAATATTGAAATCTTGAATGGATCTAATAATTGCAACTTTTGGCAGTGATAAACCTCCATCTTCTTTCTAAATGTCTTCAGTTTGTGGTATTAATAAAATATTCACATGCATCTTAAAGAAATAAATTATTTTATATCTTAAGAAAATATTTGGATATTCTCGAAGTTTACAAGGTTTGCATTTGGCCAAGAAAAGTGTAGGTTAAGTATCTTTTTAAAATTACAGAGTACTCTTAACACCCAAGCCCAAGCAACAGAAATTTTCTAGAGACAGAACCACTTCGAAATCACCCAGAACTTTTAACCCACTTTTATACTTCAGATACTCCAAAAGTTATATTTACTCCAGTAGATAGAAAAAAATAAATATGCATAGAAAACAGGTACTTCACTTGAGTTCTTCATTTTGTAACTCCTGACAGTCTGTATTATTGATGTACCCTATGCATTGTAGAAATGGGAAACTAATTTGAACTGCTCCCTGGTGACACTAGAATACACAGAGTGCTTTGGGCAAATGTCAGTCTTGCTTGGAAATATAAGCCAAATTTTCTAATAAGTCCTTTGCACCCAACAGCACCTCTAGACATGATCCATTACAGTAAGGTTTCTCTAGACATGATCCACTACAATCCCACTGAATATGAGTGTTTCTTTGTTTCAGAATTGAAAGAGATATTAGAAACTGTTCTGAGGAAATGGTTCTAAATCTATTACTCCACCCATAACACTTGGAAAACACGCAGGATAGGAGCTAGAAGTTTGAAGGAGGTACATCGGGGAATAGAGTAACCAGATGGTTGCTTTTGAGTGTCTGATGTTGGGAGCACACCCTGGGGAGCCCTGTGGTTACAGTGGACTGTTAAGAAATATTCACAGCTAAGCTACTTCTCTGTTTGCTCCATTTTCATGTTGAACATATCTGAGTGTGTCTGCCATCAGGGGCTAGTTAGAGAGAAAACAGTGACCTGTCAGGATAACAACTGTGCTACTTTTTCTCTGAGGACATTTATCCAGTTTTTTCCATAGGGGAAAAGAAGTGAAGTGAGGGAATATAACCAGCAGATAAAATTGCCTGTGGAATAACTTTCTGATATCATTGTTCATGAAATCTTTGGGCCAATAACCAATAATCTCCAGTGCTTAGTGATGGTACAATCTGCTTGTGTTTTTGGGGTTTTTTTTTTTTTTGAGGTACGCGGGCCTCTCACTGTTGTGGCCTCTCCCGTTGCGGAGCACAGGCTCCGGACACGCAGGCTCAGCGGCCATGGCTCACGGGCCCAGCTGCTCCGCAGCACGTGGGATCTTCCCGGACTGGGGCACGAACCCGCGCCCCCTGCATCGGCAGGTGGACTCTCAACCACTGCGCCACCGGGGGAGCTCCCTGCTTATGTTTAAGAGATGCTAGCTACTCAGGACGCTAAAGAAAGAGATCTCTCATTTATATCACCTGTATATCAGGCAGAGAAGGATAGATGGCAGAAGGTTTAGGCAAAAGGCTGTGCTGCGGCTACATAATACCTCAATGATTAGCTGCGATTAAAAAGAAAGTAAACAAAAGCATGTAACAGTTTAATTGAATTTCAGTGCATTTAATTGGATTTAAATACATTTTGCTTTTGGAAGGTAGGCTTTAACACTGGGCTCTAAGGCCTGTATTGCTCTGAAAAGCTAAAATACCATATGCTAACATATATATATGGAAGCTAAAAAAAAAAAAATGGTACTGATGAACCTAGTGGCAGGGCAGGAATAAAGACGTAGACATAGAAAATGGACTTGAGGACAAGGAATGTGGGAGGGGTAGGACATGGGAAGCTGGGGCGAAGTGAGAGTAGCATCAACATATATACACTACCAAGGGTAAAATAGATAGCTAGTGGGAAGCAGCAGCATAGCACAGGGAGATCAGCTCGGTGTTTTGCTACGACCTAGAGGGGTGGGATAGGGAGAGTGGGAGGGAGACGCAAGAGGGAGGGGATATGGGAATATATGTCTTTATATGGCTGATTCACGTTGTTGTACAGCAGAAACTAGCACAGTATCGTGAAGCAATTATACTCCAATAAAATCTATTAAAAAGAAAAAGCTAAAATAGCATTGCAAGTAAATCAAGGTTTTACTCTAAATTACATGAAATGAAAACATAAAAATCTTATTTTTGCCCATTTATTCTAAATTGTTTGCTTTCAAAAAAGATTTGTTTCCTTTCCATAGATGACTAAAGGGAGTAGATAGAGAAGCACCAACCAGTACTTGCACATATTAGCAGAACAGACCTCTCATCAGGCTTTTAGCCCACAGATCTATAGTTGCTGTTGAAGCATTTACTAGTCCTCTGCCAATTCACGCACATATAGATTCTTCATCCAAGCTTTCAAAGTCCATCATCATCCTTTAAAATCACTTCTTTTATCTTCTCACTGGCAAGTTAACTGTCCAGCTAAGAAAAAGCTTTAACTTGCCCTGAATTGAATTTTCATCTAAATATAATTCAACCAAATATTCTGAGGAAACTCCACTTTTCTATGTGATAATGCCTATTTTAATATTAATGAGAAACATGCTTCTTCCCTTCATTCATTCAACAATAGTTTTTGAGGGCCTACAATGTGGCAGACACTGTAGATACACAGTGACAACTCAAGTCACGGTCCCTATCCCAAAGATGCTTACAGCCTAGCAGGCGAAACAAGTGTTGAAAATAATGCTGTAAACAGTCAATAAATTACAATTATAACATGTAAAACCAAGGAGAAGCACAGGATGCAATAGCAAATCCCACTGCCATAGGATAAAGTCCCAACTCTTAGCATGGCAAGCACAGTCCTTAGTCTGGCCTTAATTATTTGTATAGGTTTACCTTCCATGTGTTATAACCATTCATACCAGTTTACTCACCACTGTAAAATCTGCCAAGCTCTCTCACCTCTTTGCCTTTGCTTATGTGGCAGAAGTTTTCCCAACATCTCTGCTTATCAAAGCCCTTCTCAACCATCAGGGGCCACAAACAGATACTGCCTCCATGCAATGCCTTTATTACTGCTTTAAAAGCCAAGTTGGTTCTGTTCTCCACACTCCCATAAGTCTTCGCTTGTACCTCTGTCTGTAGCCCTTACTCTAGTTTTTCAGCAGATATTTCTTGAGCTCCTAATCTATAGCACGTTTGCCACTAGGTGCTGATTTCATGCTGCCGTGTAGTGTCATCACATAGTTGAGTGCATATTACCTCTACCTCAAACTGTAAATTGTAAGCTCGTTATTCATCTCAGTATCTCCTGTCAGTGCTTGGAACATAGTAGTTGTACAATAAACGTTCTTTTGAACTGGATTTTCCTCATACAGATCATACCATGACAGTAAGATTTTTATAGAAATTACTTTCCATCTGAAAGATTTTACTTCCTTAGATGTATTTATACTCTGTTTTTAAAAAGTGGTGTCTGCTGACAGTGTACCTAATAATAAATCTTATTTAAAATTTCAACTACATGAGAAACGGGATAGCATTTTTGAAAAATATCTAACCATTATAGTCAATTCTCTCTGAAGAAACACGTAGACACCTAATGGTTTTTTAGTTTATCACCTGCTGTCTAAATATACTTGATTTTCCAATGGTGTGCCTTATCAACTCTTTTTATAATATTTACTTAGTCATCATCTTTCTTTATTTTCTTCCAGAAGTGATTTAAGAATTTTTTTCTAAAGGTGATAGGCCCCAGGTGAGCACTTACATGCAGTCAAAACATCAATCATGTTAACTGCAAATAAATGCATAATCAATTAGACTGACCGTTCACTTGTCCACACTGATCTCAAAGCTGGCTTGAAAAGCTAGACTGATTATGCTACAGTTCAGTTATTTCAGTCACATAAATCACTTCTGAATTTCAAGTGCAGTTAGAAGGATTTTTTTTTTCTTTCATCTATTTTTTTCTCAAAAAATATTTTGACTATCTTTCTGGAGTTGCATTTCAAGCATATTTTCTGCTTCACAGATTTGGATTTGTCCTTAAACCCAAGTGGGGAAGTGACCAAGCAGATTGGCGATGCTCTGCCTGTGTCATGCACAATATCTGCTAGTAGGAACGCAACTGTGGTATGGATGAAAGTAAGTAATATTCCTTGGTAATATTCCACTGTTTGAACTGAATTCTTTTTAGGCTTCGCTTATATATTTACACAATATGTTTATACACCCACACTCATACTCTGTTTCTCTCTATATAATACAAATCATACCACAATAAACTTTTTTAGAGGTACTCAGCATCACTATGGCATCCATAATTGATTCTCTGAAACTTAGTTTGGGGCATTAATTTAATTATGTGTACCTACTGAGTAATTATACACATACACACATGCACATGTTTACACACACATATACAGTTACACATTTTAGGGATTAACGACTTCCAATGTGTTTTAATCCACAACATTATAAACAGTGTGTTTACAACAACCCTGTGAAATATGTAGGAAAATGATTATTTCCCCACATTATTCAAAAGAAGTTGAAGCAGGAGAAATCAAAGAGCCACAGGTGACAGAGTGGAGACGAGCTCAGGCCTTACCCAGCATAAATACTGCACTCTAGTCACATAACCTTCTGCCTTTCTGCTGAAACTGACCTTAAGTGTCTGAATGTGGGTTCCATGAATTAGTAGCTCCTTGAAGGCAGAGATCTCTTTTCACCCCTGGGCCATAGTAGAACACCTGGAACATACTAGGAGCTTTGTCTGTATTTCCTGAGTACTTATATTCTTGTAATTGTCTGAAATGTAGGCCATTACCTGGGGCCCCAACCATTGGTATTATCTTTTTAGAGTGAGAAAGTAGAATTGGTAATTGGTGATTTGAGACAAGGTTATCACCAAAGGGAAAGGTTGTAACTATGTTCCCTCCACTCGAATCCTTGGCTAGTGTATCTGAACACCCAGTCCATTTATTACTAGAACATGGCATATAACAGAAGCACTTAACCAGTGATGTGTTGACAAAACACATACAAACCACTTAAAATAGGGGTTGGCAAGAATTATCTTTGTCAAAAAAATTGTGGGAAATTTATTGCTCGAGTTTCTTCTTGATGAAAATGTTAATTATTTTCTATTGCTTTCTTATCTCTTTTCATGCTGGATCCTCTGTTACTTCTTATCTTACTCTTAAAGCTCAGTTTCTTAGTTCACTTTCTCTTAAACACAACCTCATCACAACTTCTTATTTACTCAGATAGTTAAAATGCATATTTAGCATGAGGTATTTGTAGTAGTTAATGGTCAAAAGGCTAGAGAAGTTCTAGGCATATGAATGAGGTATTAGTAGTAGTTAATGGTCAACGGGCTCGCGCAGTTCTAGGCATATGCATGCGGTCTTCGTAGTAGTTAATGGTCAACGGGCTCGCGCAGTTCTAGGCATATGCATGCGGTCTTCGTAGTAGTTAATGGTCAACGGGCTCGCGCAGTTCTAGGCATATGCATGCGGTCTTCGTAGTAGTTAATGGTCAACGGGCTCGCGCAGTTCTAGGCATATGCATGCGGTCTTCGTAGTAGTTAATGGTCAACGGGCTCGCGCAGTTCTAGGCATATGCATGCGGTCTTCGTAGTAGTTAATGGTCAACGGGCTCGCGCAGTTCTAGGCATATGCATGCGGTCTTCGTAGTAGTTAATGGTCAACGGGCTCGCGCAGTTCTAGGCATATGCATGCGGTCTTCGTAGTAGTTAATGGTCAACGGGCTCGCGCAGTTCTAGGCATATGCATGCGGTCTTCGTAGTAGTTAATGGTCAACGGGCTCGCGCAGTTCTAGGCATATGCATGCGGTCTTCGTAGTAGTTAATGGTCAACGGGCTCGCGCAGTTCTAGGCATATGCATGCGGTCTTCGTAGTAGTTAATGGTCAACGGGCTCGCGCAGTTCTAGGCATATGCATGCGGTCTTCGTAGTAGTTAATGGTCAACGGGCTCGCGCAGTTCTAGGCATATGCATGCGGTCTTCGTAGTAGTTAATGGTCAACGGGCTCGCGCAGTTCTAGGCATATGCATGCGGTCTTCGTAGTAGTTAATGGTCAACGGGCTCGCGCAGTTCTAGGCATATGCATGCGGTCTTCGTAGTAGTTAATGGTCAAAGAGCTAGAGAAGTTCTAGGCAGATGAATGAGGTATTTGTAGTAGTTAATGGTCAAAGGGCTAGAGAAATTCTAGGCATATGAACACTCATAGTGTGTTTTACTACAGGACTGGAGAAACTAAGTTTACTTGGCTAAACCAGTTTCCACATCAGCTGCAGTCACTGCTGTTGATTAAATACCTCATGTCAGTAGTGCCGATCAATATTGCCTGGCCATTGGTTAGTTGATGGAAATGGAAAAAAATTCGTAGTGAACAAATACCACATAATCTTAAGATTGTGTTTAGTTGTCTTCTTAGGAACATTTCAATTTCTGGTAAATAGCATTATTTTCTGTCTATAAAATGATTTTCAAAATTAAATGTTGCATTTCCTTTGTTCATAGGAATTAGGATAGTAATCTGTTATTAAAGGTTTCTTTAAAAATCATTTTTGTCATAACTGCCATGGCTGTGTAATGGAGCCCCTGTCTTGAAAACTGTCTCCTATAAAATGACTTTCAGGTATTTATATCCATCACTGATGATGTAGCACAAGTCTCCAATATCTGTCAATTCAAATTCATCTACATTTACTATAAGGAGTAGCTACTATCAACTGAGAATTCTCCTTAATGTAAACACATTATATTATGCATATAATTAAGTCCTCATAACAATTCAATATGGTAAGATTACTACCCCATTTTACAAATGAGGAAACCAAGTCTCAGAAGTTTATGAACTTGTTCCAAATTATAAATTCAGTAAATAGAAGAGTCTGACATAAAACTCTGATATGTCTAACTCTAAAAGTACAGAGGAAAAAGGAAATCTATTTTTGAAAGAATTTGAAGTTAAAAAAAGAAGCTTTCATTTTCATTAGACCCAGAAGTATAATTTTGGGCTTCATTATTATGTAATAAATACATGGAGAGTTATAATTGTACCATGTGACATAATTAACTTTTTATTTAATCAGGATAACATCAGGCTTCGATCTAGCCCATCATTTTCTAGTCTCCATTATCAAGATGCTGGAAACTATGTCTGTGAGACTGCTCTGCAAGAGGTTGAAGGACTAAAGAAAAGAGAGTCATTGACTCTGATTGTAGAAGGTAATAAAATACGTGAGCACCAATTTAAATTTTTCTTTGAGAATTTAATATCTCTTTCTTTTATGATCTCAGTTCAACATCTTATTTTAAGTGTAATGACATTTTAGGAAAACCTCAAATCAAAATGACAAAGAAAACTGACCCCAGTGGACTGTCTAAAACAATAATCTGCCATGTGGAAGGTTTTCCGAAGCCAGCTATACAGTGGACAATTACTGGCAGTGGAAGCGTCATAAACCAAGCAAGTATTTGTCTTCTTGTTATGTGCTGAACTTGGCCCAATGTGCGGTTTTATTTAGGTACCTAAACTGTAGGCTAGCTTGTTATCAACATGAAATTTGCAGTATATTTTCAGAAGAAGCTTTTGCTAACTTCTTAATTTTCCCAAAGGAAGACCATAACTCAAAGAGAAATTTAAAATCATAGGGCCATGGAGAATGGAAGAATCATTTTGTTGTGGTCAATATCTGTTTTTAAAAGGAAATAAATTAAGTGTTGTTCCATGATCATTAATTCCTGAAACTTGGGTGATTAAAGCACTAACGTATATGCTTTCCTGCATCATGAACTTCCACATCTGAGTATAAGTGGCCTCACTTAATACTTTACTTACTTATACACATTAAGTGTTATTTCTTCTTGAAACTGGGCCCTGGGTTGTGGTGAAGAACATAGTATACTGTGAACATATGGTCTGATTTGCGTGTGCCAGGGCCAGAGTAAGGCCAGCTAAATATATAGTGTCTAGGTTGGTTCCTGCTGAACAAAAATATTCATAAAGTATTCATAAAATAAACAGTAATATTTGTACCTTTGTCACACCATTTTAGTTGGTAGTAGTAAAGGGCTAAGAACTTATGAACACTACCATTAATTTTCTTTGACACACACACACACACACACACACACACACACACAAAGATGAGAACATGGTCTATCACTAACAGTTCAGAGCTGTAATTCCATTAAATTGCCAGTCAGCTTGAGTTACTGACATACTTGTTAATTCCATTTTCTCTAAGACAGTCTTCATGTCCGTCTTCTCAGTGCAGCCACCTAAAGACTCTTCAGGAATACCCAGATGTGCCATTTGATTGTTTGAATCTTCTGTGCTGCCTTCTTCCCAGCTTCAGACCCAGTTGAAATCTGAGAAGGCATGCATAAACCAGAGTTTCAATATAAAGTTAAAATGTCCATTCTTTCTCTGTCTGGGGAAGTTGGGCAGCTGGTCCAGCTTATGCAATGTAGTTTTGCAGAGCAAGGTGAATTTTGGCTCTTTCACCTATGGGTGATGGATATAAATTTGCATAGCTCAAGTATGGAAGGTCCCCAAAGGAGTGGACACAAGCAAATGCCTCCTGATTTGGTTAAGTGTGATGCGGACACACAAGCAAGAGAACATGCCTGAGGAGGACAAAAAGGCTCTTGATTTCAGAAAAAAGACCTAAATTGCTGACAATGTACTCATCTATTTTTTGGCATAAAAAATGACTGTTTCTTTTCTATTCTTTTTTCTTTCTAGTTCAATTTAGTAATAATTACAGCAAAAATAACTTTTGGTACTGGGTAATGCAAACAAAGAAAATAGAAAAATAAGCATCTGGTAAATATTTGATGAATAAAAAGACACAAAGATTTAAAAGGCCGTCCTAGAAATAAGCAAATGTATTGTAGAGATAAACATAATAAAAACAAAGACTCAGTGAGAAAGTTATGTGAAAAATACTAGTGGGAAATGGAAAAAAAGCAGGTGAACTTACTATGAGGATAAAAATAATAATGCCATTCTTCATTGTCAAGAAGGACTGATTCTGGCCCACTAGGTGATATGTTATTTTTCTTGTCCTAGGTTTGTGCTGATACATCCATATTTTTTTATTTGTTCCCTCCTCAATCACATGGTGAATCTATTATTTTACAACTACTGTTACTTGTGCCCCAACCCTACCCCAGGGGCTCCATGATGTCTCTAAGCATGAAGCTCTCTCCTGTCCTCAAGGCCTTTAAGATGTAGTTGAGGAGAAAGCACATAGAGAACAATACAGGATGTGGTGTGTATAATATGTCCCAGAAAAGAATACAAGTACATGCTTGCTTTAGTGGAGTTGGACTTAGGAGTCATGTCCTGGGGAAGAGATTAAAGTGAATTTTCTCTTATGTTTGAAGGAATTAAATGGCAGTGATGATCCTCATTAATACCTCACAAAAACCAAATGAACTTACCAGTCACTGAAAAAATAACCTATCCTCTGTATTTAGCTCAAGAAAATTGAGGAAAAAAATAGTCTTTTTCCCATGAGAAAACCATACATACATATGCACTTAGATATCATGGCTTAAGGTAAAGGAATTCACCCCTGTAGTGAAGAACAATGACATAGTTTACAAATAGAATTAAATTCATGTTTATTAGGAGAAAATTGGTGATGAGTTAATCTCTAACTAATTATTTTGAGACAGGTGCTATCATGTCAAAATAATGACTAACCTGAGCATCTATTGAAAAAGAAGAGTTTAATTGATTTAATTATTAGAATTAATAATAGAAGCATAAACAGAAATCCAGGTATGGATTCGCTACTCTTTTTCCTCCATTCTGTGGTTATAAACCTAAACTGGTCTTATCTATGACCTTACATGTACCCTTGAATGCCAGATAACATGACAGAACACCATACCTATCCCATTTCATTCAGTGTTACTCTTTCTCATGTTTTTAATTCATTTCCATTTCTAAATCCATTTTCCTTTTCTTTTTCCAGACAGAGGAATCTCCTTATATCAATGGCAGGTATTATAGTAAAATTATCATTTCCCCTGAAGAGAATGTTACATTAACTTGCACAGCAGAAAACCAGCTGGAGAGAACAGTAAACTCCTTGAATGTCTCTGCTAGTGAGTATTTCCTTTCTGGCATTAAAAATGTAAGAAAATTTGAAGTTATTCTTCATTAGTTTAAAATCTTCAATTCCATCTTCCTGTGCTGCATTATGGTAAGTTTTATTTATTTATTTTGCATTTGATATCATCATCATAAGGTTCTTCTTTTTTCTTTTTTCCTGGTATCCATTCTTGTACAATCCTTGTCTTGACAGTTAAATCATTTCATGTTTTATGGGTCAGAGACTTTATCTTGTACAGGAATATTTCCAAGATCAACAGAGGATAAGGACTAAGTTGCTCTTAATCCATGTTCTGTGTTCAGAGTACAGATAATTCAAAGATTATCTGAAAACATTTCTGTAACAATTTTAATTTTGGTAATTTTTTAATTCCCCTTAATCTATTATTTTGCATTTCAATTCTTTGTAGTATTTATCCTATTCTTATTTTGCACAGGGATGCCATATGCTTAAAGTCATTCAGCAAGTTGGTAGTAAAACTGATATCAGAATTCTTGAAATCTAGTTTCAAAAACTGATGCTTTTGAATATCATATTTGAATCATAGGTTACAAAAACAAACAAATGAGATTATCTCAGAGAAAGTGACAAAAAAAAATCTGTCAATGCTGAAATCAAGGTAATGGAAACATACCAGTAGCAGCTTCTTTATTTAATTTGAAATTATCTCTCATCTTCAATTCTGTAATTCTTTTTTTGCCATGTCAGTCTTAAAACAGGGCTGGCTTAGAATGAGGCTCAGTTCTGGACAAGATGCTAACTGACCCTCCAAACCTTCATTCTTCAGTCAGTTGGAATCCTGTATGTGACATTAGCAGGATAGAGATATACTAGCTAGGAATTAGCTGGAGCTAGGAGAAAATAATTATCTAAAGATAATGGTCCTTAACAGAATATGACTGGAATTTAAAAGCCTTTTGGATTGACAGGAGAAAAGAACCAAACGAACATAACTCTAAAATAGGAGTACTGACTTCTCTGAATTCAATTCAGTGAGTATTGATTTGTCCTACCTACAAAGAGAACTTATCCTTTCTTCCTGAACACAAGTCTCTCTTTTTATTCTAACCCATCGAATAGTGGTTTTCTAGACCTTGCAGTGGTTTGATCAACATCTAATACCGTCATTTTCAAGTTCACTGAGCACCGAGAAATTCCAATATAGTATGTATGAGGAGGGGTCTAGGAATCTGCATTTTAACAAACATCACTGGAAGTTCTGATGTAAGCCCATGTGCATAGAAGGATATTTATTTAGTCTAATATTAGATGATAATCCACCACAGTGGCAATCCTTAACATGGGCCAGGAGCATGGCACTATCAGAGTCATTTGGAGGGCTTTTACAAGCATCACATACATTGCCCCTTCACCTCTGAGACGTCCCCAGTTTTGTTTTTTTGTGTGTTTTTTTTTTTTTTTGCGGTACGCGGGCCTCTCACTGTTGTGGCCTATCCCGTTGCGGAGCACAGGCTCCGGATGCGCAGGCTCAGCGGCCATGGCTCACAGGCCCAGCCGCTCCGCGACATGTGGGATCCTCCCAGACCGGGGCACGAACCCGTGTCCCCTGCATCAGCAGGTGGACTCTCAACCACTGCGCCACCAGGGAAGCCCACGTCCCCAGTTTTAACCTCCACCCCTACCACTTTGAGAATGTCTCTAGTGGCAAATCCCTGACGCTAGAGGATGAAAATGAATTCTCCATTGAGGTCAGAAAATTGGAAAAAAGTTGAGAAACACTACATTGAAGATTTCATAAACTGCAACTTGTTTCTCTTAAAAAAGAAGTCCTATTAAAAGGTGGTAGATAGTGGGGAAATTAATATGGATTTCAGATCAATACTATAGCTTGTCAGTTGTGAAGTTATCTGTAGTAGATTAATACCTTTGCAGTTTTAACTACTCGCCTTTCTTTAAAACAAGATGAATTTCTTCGTAGGGAAGTTCACACTCTATTAAGTGTAAATTTTTTTCTACCCTTAGCTGTAGAATAGATATTTTATCTTTGAGTATTTTTACATCATACTATAATGGTAAAGGTGACTTTCATATATCAACAAATTTTGTTTTTAATTTCATATTAACATTTTTCATTTCAGTAAGTATTCCAGAACACGATGAGGCAGACGAGATAAGTGGTAGGTACTATGCTGCCGACTCTTCTTCCTTGACTATCCGCTCAAGATTTATGAAGTGTCATTGTATAAGTAATTTTCTTAGCTGTCACAATTTTGACTTGAATTAAAATAGCAAATGAGACAAGAGAGTAAGAATGCTAAAATTTTAATCCTTTAAAAGCACAAGTTTGCATGTTACTCTTAGTAGTGAGCATCAGTCATTTTTAATAAGAAATAATAACTAGATTGACGTATTTTCACAAATGCTTGGCATTGTCTGTAATTGCATGGGCTTTTCTTTTTTGTTGTAGATGAAAACAAAGAAAAGGTGAATGACCAGGCAAAACTAATTGTGGGAATCGTTGTTGGTCTCCTCCTCGCTGCCCTAGTTGCTGGTGTCGTCTATTGGCTGTACATGAAGAAATCAAAGTAAGTTGTAGAAAAAAGATCTTCATTGTTCATTGACTTTCACTGGGAGAAAATAGTGTGTTCATTATGCTCATTTCAGCTGGGCATGTAATTTCTATAATAGGAAAGACATATCCCCCAAATCAGGCTGATCATGTTTTGTCTTCAGCTCACTGTGACTATATTACCAAGACTGGGGACATGGCTTGGAGTGATTTCACCTGTGTCCCCTTATTTTTCTCCGTCAGTAGTCTGAATTCAATTATCTGATTTTTTTTCAATGCTTAGGTAGATTTTTAAAAAGCACGTAGTGCCTAAAAGTCAGCCATTCTAAACTGTTTGGCTGAGGTTGCTGGAGATTAAGTAAAAGCGGTTAGTACATCCTGCAGGGACAGCCGGGTGTCTTTGCAGTGACAGGTCTGGCCAGCAGTGCAAGTGTTGGTGAGGTAGAGCCATCTTGTTGTCACTACTTCTCTATGCTACTTAGGTCACTTTGTTCCGTAGAAGAATCTAATTCAGGGAAAAAGTCATCATTATGTTGTCTTGAGTTTTAAAACAATGATTAGACAAAGTACCAAGATTACTTTAAAAATGATTTAGATGATGTTTAAAGATTATTAGAGTCATGAAATAATACATATGGTATCAACCTCACAAATCATCTAACAGTGGTTTATAATGAAAATCCGGTTGACCAATGAAGATTCTTAACATACACACATGCCTAGTATTCCTCATTGCCCCAGCTCTGACCCTAGGTTCAGATGCAACTAGTCAGAGATGCAATTCTAGCATTGCAGTTTTTAAAAGTTCCATTGGTGATTATGTGGTGTACCCCTGGTTTCAAACATGGGTTTCAAACTCCTGTATCTAATAAATGAGGAAATTGAATTTTGCAAGGGGATATGTATAGCTAGTGGCAACTTTAGACTTTATTTTATATTTTCTTGATGTCTTGATATAACCCCTTTCAACAACTCAGGTAAGTTAACTTAAAAGAAAATCAAAAGAAAAAACAGACTCAATCAGATCCATGATCTCACCCTGTAAAGATACAAATGTCAGTGAAGTAACATTTGAATGGAGCTGCCATCAAATGGAGGCAGTGGCTCAGAATTTTTAAAGTCACATAATGTGAGCATGTACTGAGTTATATTTCGTTCTCACAATCCGTCTCTGAAGTAGGTACTCTTATTATACATATTTTACATTGGAAAAAACTAAGGCAAAGAATGGTTAAATGACTTGCTTGATATTACACAGTTGTAAGGGATAATTATATTCGATTTAAGGCAGTGATATTTTAGAATCTTTGTGCTTAATTACTAGTTCTTATTTTCTCTTGTTATGCCTTACTTTTTCTCTTTTTCAGTCACATAAGGCAGAAACACATTGCTGTTGTGTGTTGTAGTTGATATACATGTCCACTCACACTCGGGCACAGTCAGTTCTAATCTTGGCACTTCAGTCCTCAATCTTGAACAGTCTGCACTATCACTTGATAACAAATGTGGGTTTTTTTCTCAGCGAAAATTTTACCTACAAACACTTCATGTTGCTTTGTGCCCATGATTTCCATGGAAAATTTAGAAGATTGCCTGTACTACGTAAAAGAAAGGAAGTGCAAACAGTTGCCCAGAGGTCGTATCTATCTTACAGAAATTCTCCTTCTGTGTGTGTTTCCTGACTATCAAAATCTTATCCTACCTTTATAATCCACAGTGAGGTGCTCACAAATCTAACAGCTTGGCCTCTAGGGTATTTTGTTTTATTTATTTAGGGTTTCTGATGCACTCCAAAGTAATTTTATTTCTTAAAAGAATGAAAATAAAATTTCTCTGTATCCTGGAATTGAGCTGAAAAATAAACAGCAGTCCTCTACATTATGTTCAAATGAATGTTAAGTTCTTGGAGCTCCCCCAGCGTCCTTAATCATCCTATTCTGATTGCCAATGTCTCATCATACCCTGTTTGTAGCACTATGAATAGAAAAAAATTGTGTGTGTGTGTGTGTTTTGTTTTTTTTGTTATGTCATTTGTCATTACCATACGATGACCCAAAATTAAAATCATGGGTAAAAAAATGCTGGACATTTAGCTTCATAGTGTCTTTAGGTTAAGGGTTAAGACTTCATGCATTTCCTTTAAAGTACTTCATTAAATTAAGTGCTTATTTTACCATCTGACACGAACATTTGTCTAAATAACTGTTATTTAATGGAAAAGTGCACCAACTTTTCTAGTGTCAGTATTATTGGTAATCAAAATAATAAATTTCAATTCTCACCCCAAGCATCAAAATGTTTTTATTAAGAATTTGCAGAACTTTTCAGATTTGCTAAGTGCTTCACATTTCTAACTAGTTATTCTTTCTACTGCCCTCTGAGATAAGCAAGCACTTTTGCTATATGAGTTATTGTTAACACCTGTGTCCAGAGTAAGTGCTTCAGGGTAAGAATTGCTAAGTCTATTTTTGGGTCTACTATACTCTCTTTTTTTTTCTTCTAGATAACTTCACCTTTACAAATCAATATGAGAGTTTCATTTCTGTCTTAGCTTAATTCATCACCAGTTTACATGGATATGAGAGATTTTTAATAAAGATATGGTCCATACTTTTTCCGCAGATACCTAAAGAAATATACCCTTGTGTTTACCATCCTGCAAAATAATACCATCAACAATCTTAGTGAGTCACCCATTATTGCAAACAACTGCGAGCCACAATTATATTAGTTCTTTGCATTTGCAATTTAAATAGCCAGTGGAGAGAGAAATGAGGGAAACAATCTTTTATACCCAAGTAGAATTTAATACATTTGTTAACATACCTAGTGGCTACTCCCCATTCCATTAATATGAGATACATATTTTTATATCTATTTTAAATATGGAAAAGATATGCTTAGCAGTTGTGCTTGACACTGTGATATGGTATATTCATTGCAGAATAAGGGCTCATGATTCCTCTGCTGTTTTGATTCATATAACTTCTCACTGGAATTTTTTTTTTTAATTTGAGATATTTTGATAGTGAGAATGGATGACTCCAATCATTTCCTGTGTATGTAGGGTATTAACTGACAGTTCCAGGCAAAAGGTATTAATTGACTAAACCCAGTTCATATCTAGTTGTTTAACAGATAGGAAACATTAAAGACCTAGAGATAATTCAATGACTTTTTAAATTATTTACTCCCTTTCTCTCCATCCTGTTCTCTGAACATTGTTTTTATATCTGCAGGAAGTTGAATGTTACTATTTGAGTTCGAAATTCTCTCCTGCATATCTTATATTACAAGAACTAATGAAAAATTAAAAGAGTCAAAGATAAAGGAAAAATGTAAGGTAGCATGATGTAGCCACAAACTTATTCAGAACTGTATTAAAACCATAATTTCCAGGTTGGTTGCATTTAAGAGACCCTTGACCACCACCATACTTCTTATCACTAAACTGGAAGTAAGCAGTAACCAGACATTTGTAATCTCAAAATGCACACTGTGTGAATACTGGAAGTTTACCAAGAGATTTATCTTTTGCAACTGTGGAACTCATGACTATTTTCATGAAGTTTTTGTACAATATGTAGGCAATATGGAAGTGTAAAAATCACAAATATCTTTTGTCAGTTTTGCCTTTTACAATGCTTTACTATTCTACTACTGTCTTAGGAAAAAAAAAAAAAAAAGAAAGTGACTTACTTGGAAATTCACTTAAATGGTGCCATTAAAAACTTGAAGTATCAACATCCTTGTAAAAAAAAAAAAAAAAAAAGACAGTCCTAAATTGGCAAAAGACTAAAGAAGACTGCCTATAACCCCCAAACTTCAAGAAATACTGTTAAATTAAGGCTTTCTAAAACCCTTCTTATTAGTATCTCTTAATATATGGAACAGGATCTTGCAAGAAAGTTGATTTTAACTGAATTCTATTTCCAATCAATACTCTGTCTAAAATCAAATATATGTTCCCATGAGGGAACTTATTCAGACTCCCTGCTGAACAAGTTGAAAATATAGTGCTGAAGGACCATTTATAGCACATTTTGAGTGACTTTCCTCATTTATTACTATGTATGCATCTTCTTCTCTTTTTGTACTTTTACTCAAATCCTCAAATTTTTATGAGGTAAATTTAATAAGGTAACCATATTTCATAGTATCTAAGGCTCAGTGAGTGTAATCTGCCTAAGATAACACATGCAATATCTTATTCCATATCCCATATAAACTTTGAAATATATTTTGCTGCCTCACCAGGACTTCTTTGGAATTGAAACTTCGTCTCTGACTTTGATTGCCTGCTAGCATTTAATATAGTGCTAGGGGTGGAAGGGTGTGCTCTCAAGTGCAGGGCTGATGTGGCCTCTCACCTTGTATTAGACGTCAAGCTAATCCAAGTTTTCGTTTCTTTTTCCTTCCCTACCCATAGCCTGGCAGGCAGCCAAAAGAAGGAAGAAATTATTCTATCAAAGCATAAATAACAGGGGAGACTAGCGGGGAAATAAGATAATGTGGAAATGCTGGAGTCCCCCTTTAGTCAATCACAAGGTCATTGGCCACCCAAAGGGCAGAACCATTCATGGCCCTGCCCTCTCCTACTACATGTGAACTGAAACATTTCCAGAGGAAAGAGATAGCATCAAAACATAATGTTTTCAATTTTTATCTCTTCTAGCTGTCTGTATGTATGCATTTCACTTTATTTTTTTTTTAATTTCATGTGTTTGGTTTAATTATTGTTTCAAAGGTGAAGGGAAATCCTGTTCCTCAAGCATCTGCCTCTGCCCAGGCTGTGTTAGCACATTACCCACCTAAAGGAAACACTTTGAATGATGATGCTGAATACATGCCAGTGGCATCCTGCTTTCATGCATATTCAGTACTGTTACATTTATTTTGATCTACTGATACTTTACATAATGGTGGTTCCCATATTTACTATTGCCCAAGTGAAAGCCATTTTCTGTTTTTCACTGAGGACATTAGGAAATCTATTTTAATGGAGAGTTTCTTTGGAGAGTCTTAGAAATGCTAAGGATATCAAATTGAAACTTGTAATAAGTTCAACTATTTATTCTTCTTTGTTTCCTTCTTCAAACCCAGAAATTGCTGACAACTGTTTTTCTAAGATGCAGTGGTTAGAGCCCTCCTCTCCTCCTGTAGCTCTTTATTAAGCTTGGCCCAGGAGGAAACTTACTTTGCTGAGAGCTGTGACCAGGGAAGAAAGAAAAATAACTATTCTCATGGGTATGACCCTAATTACCTGCACAGGTATCAACGACCGGTTTGCTGAAAGTGGCAATTCCACACCGCCAGGGTCCCAGTCTTAAATACCCATAGTCCTGGTGCCCTTCTGTGCTGTGTCCCAGGCATGCTACAAATTAGAAATCACAGAAAAGGCCCCTCTAAACAAGGAAGTGATAATAATTCCTCATGTTGCCTCTGAGTTTTCAAATTTGTTATACATATGCTTACACTTGGGAAACCTAAAGTCTTATGAACTCTTTCATGTGTGAATTATTTTACATGGGTATTGTTTTTATTTTCCAAATATACATTTCTGTTATAACACTTTATGTATCTTTTCAAATGACACCACATTCCAAGATTGTGATGTACTGGTTATGTGTGCAACTCCTATCCTCCTTCACTTTTCCTATCTCCTTCATCCCCCTCTAACCTATTTGTTAGCTGAGATATAATTGACGTATAACAATGTATAAATCTAAGGTGTACCACATGTTGATTTGATACATTTATATATTGCAATATGATTTCTACTGTAGCATTAGTAACACCTCCATCCAGTCTCTTAGCAACTCTGAAGCATTAAAATAAAGGCACACTGGGCTTCCCTGGTGGCACAGTGGTTGAGAGTCCGCCTGCCGATGCAGGGAGCACGGGTTCGTGCCCCGGTCCGGGAAGATCCCACATGCCATGGAGCGGCTGGACCCGTGAGCCGTGGCCGCTGAGCATGCGCGTCCGGAGCCTGTGCTCCGTAACAGGAGAGGCCGCAGCGGTGAGAGGCCCGCGTACCGAAAAAAAATTAAAAAATAAAATAAAATAAAGGCACACTTAGAAGACACCACTAGATTAGTTCCCTACTTCCTTTCAAGGAGATCTAGAAACAAGTTTGTGGTACTGGGGAAAATCTCCCCAAAATGTTTAAGAATCTTCTAAAAAGTTATTTAAAAGCAACTTGAACCCTTAATAGCCCTGCACTTACAGAAATAACACAGAAGGGGAGTTGAGAGGGAGGACTGAACTCCCTTTGGCCACTCAGTAGCTATGTGGCCTGGGCAGCTGTCCATTACTCACCATCAGTTTTGTGAGTCCCTGTCACCTGCTGGGAGCTTTCACATACACTATACATTTATCCTCACACCAGCCCTGTGAGTAGATCCTATTGTCCCCTATTTACAGAAGAGCAAGCATCTTAAGAGGAGGGACTTGTCCAGGGACTTGCAGCTAAGACTTGACACATGAGGGTGAGAACCCAGACTCACTGACCCCAAGGTCAAGACTCTTCTCTCTGCCTCACTAATTAGAGAGTCTTCCAATATTAATTTGTTGTGATTCTATTATTTAAATTTTATCTCATTTTAAAGTTATAAAAAAAGCTGACTGATTGAGAACATTTAAGGCAAATAACTATAACAATTTTTATTTTAACCCAAGTGCTCGTTCTTTATAAATGCCTTAACCTCAAATCAGTTGACTGAAAAAAAAAAATGTTGACTGAAAATATTGCTAAAGGGAATGTTTTAAATAAGTTTTTGTTCTCTTCCAGTAGTAGATGGAAATCTAACCTGCTTTCAAATCTCTGAAATTTCCCCAAATTAAAAAGGACACTTCCATAAAATTATATTATTTTTACCACATCAATCTCAAAACTGAGCCCAAAAGTAATCGGAATAATTTGTAGAGGCTTTTCCCTGCAAGAGAGAGTGGACTCTCAGTAACAAAAATGGAGAAATTCATTAAAAATTCCAAGTAAATCTTATATACCTAGACGCAGTGAATACCCCTTCCCCCAGCAGCAACACTATCTTCATTTCTATTTAGTACGTTTCACAGTGGTTAACACTTAGCTTATTTGTATAACTTGGCACACCCGCTGGGAAGCCAGACTGCTGGAGCTTGAATCCTGGTTTTGCTACTTACTAGCTCTTTGACCACAAGCAAGTTTATTAGTCTCAATGTAAAACAGAGATATCCTAAGGCTAAAATAATTTAATACCTATGCAGCACTTAGAACAGTGCCTGGCACATTAAGGCATTATAAGAGTGTTAGCAGTTATGATTTTGGAGAGTGAGATTAAGAAAAGAAGGGAGATCGTTTTTACTTTTGTTTTGTAACTTTAAAGTAAGAAAAATATCAGTTTGAAGTTACTCAGCTCTTATTCTACAAATATGTTTCATGTTGCTCTTAACAAACGCTTTTTTGTAATGCCAGTCTGAGAGCAGTGATTCTTAGCCTGATTTTCCCTGACAGATATGCTGAGAGATGTTATGATTTGCCCTGAATACCACAGAATTCCTTCGAGGGAATTCTAGTCACTCCCTTCCTCTGAATACCTCCTTCTTTTATTTCATAGAATTTGGTAAAATCACAGAAACAACTTTTCATCCCTAGACAAATACTAAATCCACCTAGAAAGTAAATAGTATTGGAAATGGAAAAGGTACCCAGATTCTCATTGTACTTTTTGTCTGGTTCTTTCAATCCCTGGTCATAAGGATCATGCTTTAGCTTTTCGCGGTATAATGTTTTTATATTAAGGTAAAACTCGCTTACGTTAAATATGCAATTAAATCTATTTTGATAAATTTATACACCTTTGCAACCATTACTCCAGTCACGATATAGAGCATCCCATCACCTCAGAAAGTTCCCTTGGAATTCCTTCCTGTCCAGCCCTGCCATCCTTTTTCCCTTAGGCAACCACTATGCTGATTGTTATCACCAGAGATTACGTTTTCTTAATCTGGAACCTAATATAAATGGAACTATACAGAATGTACTCGTATCTGGCTTCTCTCCTTTAACGCAGTGTTTCTGAGATATCAATACATGTATTAATGATTTACTTGTTTAGAATTGCTGAGTAGTGGTCCGTTGTTAGAATATATCACATTATTTTAATCCATTCTCTTATCTATGGACACTTGGATAGTTTCAAGCCAGTATGGGCTGTCATGAATAATATGGCTAAAACCAACTTTCTATATAAGCATTTTTCGTGGGCATATGTTTTCATTCTCTTGGGCAAGTACCTAGAAATGGAACTGCTAGGCTGTAGGGTAGATACTTGTTCATGAGAAATTGCCAAATAGCTTTCTCAAAGTAGTTGTCCTATTTGCAGCCCCACCAGCAATATATAAAGTTTCAGTTCTTTTACATCTTGGCATAAATTTGGTGGTGGTGTTCTGTTTAATTTTAGCCATTCTAGGAGGTGTGAAATGATATCTAATTTTGGCTTTAACTTGCATTTCCCTGAGACCTAATGATTTTAAGCTCCATGTACTTATTGGTGAGCTTCTTTTGTACAGTGACTATTCAAATCTTTTGCCTATGATTTTATTGTTATTTCTCTTATGTAATTGCTCTGTAAGGGTTCTTTACATATTCTATATCAAAAACCTTTGTTATATATTGTAAATATGTTGTCGAAGTCTGTGGCTTGATTATTCTTTTCTTAATGCTGTCTTTTGACGAGCACTTTTTAATTTTGGTGAATAACAACTTACCAATTTTTTCCCATTATATTTACTGCTTTTCGTGTCCACTCTACAAAATCTTTGCTTATTCCAAAGTGGCAAAGATATTTTTCTATGTCTTTTTCTAGAAATTTTATAGTTTTACATTTGAGTATATATCTGCTATTTTGTGTGTGGTGCAAGATAAAGTTTGTTTATTTGCTTGTTTTATGCTATATATATATATAGCATATCAAGTCATTCTAGCACCATTGGTTAAAAAAACTTCCTTTTGGCCTTGGCATATTTGTCATCCTCATCTTCATCCTCATCATCATAATAGTCCTTCAACTTTGATGTTCTGCTTCTGCTAGTAATTTTATATCTTTGTGTTTCCATATAAACTTGAGCAACTTGTTGCTTTCTACCTCCCCCCCACCAATTTTTAAAGCTTTGTGAGACTATGGTTGCTTTGAATTTCTAGATAAGTTTGGGTATACTTAACATCTTAAAAATATTTAGTCTTCCAAACATGACCATCCTATATATCTCTATTTACTTAAATATTTTCCTTTTTTTCTTAGCAATATTTTATAAATTTTAATGTAGACATTTGATATGTCTTATAAAGTTCATTCTTACGTTTTATGTACTTTGCAGCTATTATACATGCAATTATTCTGTGAGTTTCATTTTCCATTTTTATATTAGTATGTAGAAATATAATTAATTTTTGCTGTTGAAATGCATACAACCATCTTCCTAAATTCACTTGTTCTGTTAGTTGTTCTGTGAATTCCTTAAGATTTCTATGTAAACAATCATTTTATCTGCAAATAGAAATAATGTTACTTCTTTTCTTCCATTTCATATGCTTTTTATTTATTTATTTATTTTGCCCTCATAGAGACTTTCAATACAATGTTGAATAGAAATGTGGAGAGCAGACATCTTTACATATTCTCAGTCTTAGAGATTGAATTGTTCAGTATTTGCCATTATGTATGATATTAGCTGTACGTTTTTCATATTTGCTTACTCAGAGTTAGTTAAGGGTAGTGTCCTCCAGACTGCCATGTCTGCCCAAGACTTCTGACTCCAGCTGCAAGGAGTTAGGGTCCAAATACATAGTTAGAGAGAAGAGTTCACATAAGACTACCCTCATTTCTGCTATCAACTCAAGCTTGGGGTTTTGCAAAACCACCCTCAGGTTTGATAATTTGCTAGAATACTCACAGAACTCATGGTTATATTCATTACAAGTAAAGGATACATTAAAATTGACTAAGAGAAGAGAAGTGCAGTGCAGAGTCTGGGAGGATTCTAAATGTGAAGTTTCCTTTGTCCTCAGGGACCTGTTACTCTACTGGCCTCAATGAGTGGCAAAAGCATGGAGTATTGCTGATCTGAGAAGCTCACCTGAACTTTGGTGTCCAAAGTTTTTGTTGAGACTTCATTACATGGGCATGATTGATTGATTAATTATCCATGTGGTTGAACTCAATCTCCAGCCTCTCCCTTCCCCAGATGTCAGGCTGATATCAAATGGCCCAAAGCCCCCATCCTAAACTGTATGATTGTTCTTTCAGGTATGGCCAGTCTCCACCCCAATATGATTGGGTGTTGATGGCCCTGCCCTGAGACATCTCCTCAGCATAAACTATCAGGTGTGATCCAAGAAGCCCCCCACAAATAAGAAAGCCACTCCTATCACTGAGAAAATTCTAACTGTTTAGAGATTATCTCTCAGGAACTGAGCACGAAGGCCAAACCTCTCTTTGGGCAAGGCCAAATTCCTTCCAACACAATGTCCTTTAACAGGTTGAAGAAATTTTTTAATATTCTTAGATTACTAAGAGTTTCTATCGCAAATCATTGTTGAATTTTCTCAAATGCCATTTCTATATCTACATCTATATTATATTCTATCTATATCTACATTATTTTTAAAAATAATCATATTGTTTTCTCATATTTTTTATTCTGATACAATGGTAAGTTACATTGATTGATGATTGAATGTTAAGCCAATCTTGCATTCCTGGAAAAAATCCCACTCTATTATGATGTATCATAATTTATATATATATTGATGGATACTATTTGCCAATGTTTCATTAAGGATTTTTTTGTCTACATTCATGAGGAATATTGTTCTGTAATTTTCTTAATTTATGTTTTGTTCCTTTATCATATATCATATATCATGTATTGTCTTTTTAGGGAGCTTTCAATTTTCTTGATGATTTCAAATAACTAACTTTTTGCTTTGGTTTTGTTTCTATTGCTTATTTTCAATTAAAATTTTTTTTTGCTCTTGTCATCACTGTTTTCTTTCTTCTAGTTATTTAGAGTTTGACTTGCTCTTCTTTCTCTAATTTCATGAAGTAAATGAAAAATTTAGATCACTGATGTTAGCATTTCTTTTTTTATAACTTAAGCTTTTAAAATTTTAATCTCCCTCTCAGCAATGGGTTAGCTGCATTCCACGAATTTCAGTATGTTATATTTTCATATTTACTCAGTTCAAAATATATTCCTCTTGTGGTTTCTACTTTGGAGCCATGTAACTAGAACTCTATTAACTTCAAAACGTTTCTCATCTAATTCCGTTTTGTTCAGACAGCCTAGTCTGTATGCTTTTAGTCTTTTGAATGCATTGAGGGTTTTTTTGTTTTTGATTTTGTTTTTGTTTTTGGCCTAGCATGCAGGCATGCAGTATTTCCAGGTGGATGCTACTCAACACTTGAAAATACTTATATGGTGGCTGATGGGTAGAGTGTTCTATAGTATATTATGTTAAAGTAGATAATAGTTTGTTTAAATCCCCTTATTCTTATAGATTTTTTTCAAATTATATGAAATCACTTCACATATAATGCATTGATAAGAAGGTTACAAGCATACACTTCCAGTACTAGAGCTAGCCCAGTACTAGTTATTTCATTATGATCATGCTTACTGAATTTTAGTCCATTTACCCTATCAGCTACTGAGAAAGATCTGTTAAATTCTCTAATATTGTATATTTGGCTATTTCTCCCTTTAGTTCTGTCCCTTTTTGCTTTAGGCTTTCATTAGGAACATACACTAACAATTGTTGTGACCTGCTTATGTATTGAACCTGTTATAATTATTAAATGTCTCTCATTATGGTTGTAATATTCCTTGTGTTGAATTTTACATTGCCAGATATTAATATAGCCATACTGTTTTCATATGCTTACAGTGTACATGTGTATCTTTTTCTACCCTTTTATTTTCAGTTATCTCTTTATATTTAAAGTGCATCTCATGTACAGAGAGACTGATCAAACTATGACTCCCAGGCCGCTGCTTAATTTCATAAAGTTTTATGGTAGCACAGCCGTGCCCATTTCTTTACATGTTACCTGTGTTGTTTTATGCTGCAAACCCAGAAGAGTTGAAACAAATCCATGTGGCCTGCAAGACTAAGATATTTACTATCCGGACCTTTCAGAAAAAATCTTAACCCCTTGTATACAGCATGTAGTTGAGTCTTGATTGTTTATTATAGTCTGACAATTTTTACTTTATAATTGGAGGATTTAGCCAAGTCACATTTTACTTAATTATTGATATATTTACATTTAAGACCACCAGCTCCCTATTTGTTTTCTAGTTGTCCTCTGTTTCTCTTTTCCTGCCTCCTTTTGAGACACTCCAATAAGTTTTGGTATTACATTTTAATTTATCTACTGGCCTTTTAACTCTCTGTCTTTGTATTCTTTTATTGTGGTTGCTCTAGGAATTTCAATAAGAACTCAGTTTATAACAGTCAACTTATGTAATAGTCTAAAACCCCAAAACATTATAACTTCATTTATCCTCCTCCATATAATTGTAGTGTGAGGATTATAATGTATGCAGTTGTAATGGATATGACAACAAGAGCAAAAAAGATGGAAGAGGTTAAATGAAAATACAATTTTTCAAAGGTCATATATAATACTATATATATAGCATTAAATAGTTGTCTTTGTAAAAAAATTTTAATAGTATTTTATATTTTAGCACATATACAATCTATATTCATTCTTTCTTATATATCTGAGTTTCCATCTAGTATCATTTTCCTTCAACCAAAGAACTTTCTTTAATACTTCTTTTAGCACAGGTCTGCTAGTGATAATTTTTCCTAGTTTTCTTTTATTCAATTTAACATGTCTTTATTTTGCTTTTGATTAAAATATATTTTTACTAGATATAAAATTCTAGTTTGAGGGTTTTTTTCCAGCATTTTAAAGATGTTGAATTAACTTTGTTATGCATTGTTTTCTTGATGAGACATCAGCTGCTTTTCATGTCATTGTTCCCCTGAACAAATTTTCTATGGCTACTTTCAAATCATTGTCTTTATATTTGCTTTCAATTACTTTCAGTATGATGTAATTAGATGTGTTTTTCTTTTTATCATTCCTCCTTGGGAGCTGCTGACCATTTTGGATGCAAGCTAATGGACATCAACAAATCTAGGAATATTTTTCATTGTTTCTTCAAATATATTTTATGCCGCAATTCTCTTTGGCTTCTCCTACTGGGACTCCAATTACACATTTGTTACATTGCTCACTATTGTCCCACAGGTCACTGAGGATCTGCTTCTTTTATTTCTATTATTTTTCTCTCAATTTTTTAGAATATATAATTTATATTTTTTGTCCTTACGTTCACTGAGTCTTTATTCTGCACCACCAATCTGGTGATAAGATAATTTAGTGAATTGTTAATTTCCAATATTGTGGTTTTAAGTTGTAGAATTACTTTCGTTTACATTTTCAGTACTGAGATTTCTATCTGTTCTATCTGTTCTATCTGTTCATTTTTATGTGTGGTAACTTCTTATTCATAACTATTCTTTGTTTGGTGATATGTTGTAGAGATCCTAGGTTCTACTGTATAGGCTAAAGGATATGGATTGTTTTTCCTGGCAGAGAATTAGATTACTGGCTGATTTCCTTGATCATGCCACAGTTACTGTTACATTTTATATTTCACATCTGTCTTAGGGTGAATGCTGAATCTTGACACATAGTCTTTACTAAGTTTTTCTGGGATTTCAATAGAAAGATTGACATGATTGCCAATAACTCCTGGCTTGGTGAGGTTCAACTACAAACTCTGTTTCCTCGGTATGGGTAACAGCTAAAATCTATGTCAGGTTTTTAAGCTTTCCAGGTGTTGCTTTCTTCTGGGCTACATGAAATTTCTTCCACACATGCAGTTTAGAGATCATTTTTGTAGTTTACACACAAATCTGGGCTCCTCACCACTCTTTGGCTCTCTCCTTTTTTGAGATTTTATTACCCTTGATTTCAAGGTTTAGTTCCAGTTAGCCTATGCCTCTGCAAATGGGAGATGCCCTCAGAGGAAAGCTTATGCAAAAGTAGAGGTCACCCAGTATAGGGGTCAACTTTCCTTCAGTTTCTAATTTCTTCTTGTTACTCTCAAGTATAGCCATATAGCTTATTCTGTATTTTCCTGAGAGTTTATACTGTTATAAATGTAAGGATTGACAAAATAGAAGTGGGTTGCTTTTTTAATCATTACTATTACAAGAGCTTCTTATAGTCCATGCGATATTTTATTTTATTTATTTATTTGTTTGTTTGTTTATAATTTTTGAATTTTGTTTTATTTATTTTTATACAGCAGGTTCTTATTAGTCATCAATTTTATACACATCAATGTATACGTGACAATCCCAATCACCCGATACATCACACTCCCACCCCCACCCCCACGCCACTTTCCCCCCTTGGTGTCCATAGGTTTGTTCTCTACATCTGTGTCTCAATTTCTGCCCTGCAAACCGGTTCATCTGTACCATTTCTCTAGGTTCCACATATATGCGTTAATATACGATATTTGTTTTTCTCTTTCTGACTTACTTCACTCTGTATGACAGTCTATAGATCCATCCACATCTCAACAAATGATCCAATTTCGTACCTTTTATGGCTGAGTAATATTCCATTGTATATATGTACCACATCTTCTTTATCCATTCGTCTGTAGGTGGGCATTTAGGTTGCTTCCATGACCTGGCTATTGTAAATACTGCTGCAGTGAATATTTGGGGTGCATGTGTCTTTTTGAATTATGGTTTTCTCTGGATATATGCCCAGTAGTGGCATTACTGGGTCATATGGTGATTCTATTTCTAGTTTATTAAGGAACCTCCATACTGTTCTCCTTAGTGACTGTATCAATTTACATTCCCACCAACAGTGCAAGAGGGTTCCCTTTTCTCCACACCCTCTCCAGCATTTGTTGTTTGTAGATTTTCTGATGATGTCCATTCTAACTGGTGTGAGGTGATACCTCATTGTAGTTTTAATTTGTAATTCTCTAATAATTAGTGACATTGAGCAGCTTTTCATGTGCTTCTAGGCCATCTGTATGTCTTCTTTGTCTATTGTAAATACTGCTGCAGTGAATATTTGGGGTGCATGTGTCTTTTTGAATTATGGTTTTCTCTGGATATATGCCCAGTAGTGGCATTACTGGGTCATATGGTGATTCTATTTCTAGTTTATTAAGGAACCTCCATACTGTTCTCCTTAGTGACTGTATCAATTTACATTCCCACCAACAGTGCAAGAGGGTTCCCTTTTCTCCACACCCTCTCCAGCATTTGTTGTTTGTAGATTTTCTGATGATGTCCATTCTAACTGGTGTGAGGTGATACCTCATTGTAGTTTTAATTTGTAATTCTCTAATAATTAGTGACATTGAGCAGCTTTTCATGTGCTTCTAGGCCATCTGTATGTCTTCTTTGGAAAAATATCTATTTAGGTCTTCTGCCCATTTTTGGATTGGGTTGTCTGTGTTTTTAATATTGAGTTGCATGAGCTATATATATATTTTGGAGATTAATCCTTTGTCCGATGATTCATTTGCAAATATTTTCTCCCATTCTGAGGGTTGTCTTTTCTTCTTGTTTATGGTTTCCTTTGCTGTGCAAAAGCTTTGAAGATTCATTACGTCGATTTGTTTATTTTTGTTTTTATTTCCATTACATTAGGAGGTGGATCAAAAAAGATCTTGCCATGATTTATGTCAAAGAGTGTTCTTCCTATGTTTTCCTCTAAGAGTTTTATAGTGTCTGGTCTTACATTTAGGTCTCTAATCCATTTTGAGTTTCTTTTTATGTACGGTGTTAGGGAGTGTTCTAATTTCATTCTCTTACATGTAACTGTCCAGTTTTCCCAGCACCACTTATTGAAGACACTGTCTTTCCTCCATTGTATATCCTTGCCTCTGTTGTCATAGATTAGTTGGCCATAGGTGCGTGGGTTGATCTGTGGGCTTCCTATCTTGTTCCATTGATCTATGTTTCTGTTTTTGTGCCAGTACCATATTGTCTTGATTACTGTAGCTTTGTAGTATAGTCCAAAGTCAGGGAGTCTGATTTCTCCAGCTCCATTTTTTTCTCTCAGGACTGCTTTGGCTATTCAGGGTCTTTTGTGTTTCCATACAAATTTTAAGATTATTTGTTCTAGTTCCATAAAAAATGCCATTGGTAATTTGATATGGATTGCATTGAATCTGTAGATTGCTTTGGGTAGTATAGTCACTTTCACAATATTGATTCTTCCAATCCAAAAATATGGTATATCTCTCCGTCTGTTGGTATCATCTTTAATTTCTTTCATCAGTGTCTTGTAGTTTTCTGCATACAGGTCTTTGTCTCTCTGGGTAGGTTTATTCCTAGATATTTTATTCTTTTAGTTGCAGTGGTAAATGGGAGTTTTTCCTTAATTCCTCTTTCAGATTTTTCATCATTAGTGTATAGGAATGCAAGAGATTTCTGTGCATTAATTTTGTATCCTGCAACTTTACCAATTTCATTGATTAGCTCTAGTACTTTTTTGGTGGCATCTTTAGGATTCTCTGTGTATATTATCATGTCATCTGTGAACAGTGACAGTTTTACTTCTTCTTTTCCAATTTCTATTCATTTTATTTCTTTTTCTTCTCTGATTGCCGTGGCTAGGACTTCCAAAACTATGTTGAATAATAGTGGTGAGAGTGGACATCCTTGTCTTGTTCCTGATCTTAGAGGAAATGCTTTCAATTTTTCACCATTAAGAGTGACGTTTGCTGTGGGTTTGTCGTACATGGCCTTTATTATGTTGAGGTAGGTTCCCTCTATGCCCACTTTCTGGAGACTGTTTATCACAAATGGGTGTTGAATTTTGTCAAAAGCTTTTCCTGCATCTATTGAGGTGATCATATGGTTTTTATTCTTCAATCTGTGAATATGGTGTATCACATTGATTGATTTGCATATATTGAAGAATCCTTGCATCCCTGGGATAAATCCCACTTGATCATGGTGTATGATCTTTTTAATGTGTTGTTGGATTCTGTTTTCTAGTATTTTGTTGAGAATTTTTCCATCTATATTCATCAGTGATATTGGTCTGTAATTTTCTTTTTTTGTAGTACCTTCGTCTGGTTTTGGTATCAGGGTGATGGTGGCCTCATAGAATGAGTTTGAGAATTTTCCTTCCTCTGCAATTTTTTGGAAGAGTTGAGAAGGATGAGTGTTAGCTCTTCACTAAGTGTTTGATAGAATTCACCTGTGGAGCCATCTGGTCCTGGACTTCTGTTTGTTGGAAGATTTTTAATCACAGTGTCAATTTCATTACTTGTGATTGGTCTGTTCATATTTTCTATTTCCTCCTGGTTCAGTCTGGAAGGTTACACCTTTCTAAGAATTTGTCCATTTCTTCCAGGTTGTCCATTTTATTGGCATAGAGTTGCTTGTAGTAGTCTCTTTGGATGCTTTGTATTTCTGCAGTGTCTGTTGTAATTTCTCCATTTTCATTTCTAATTTTATTGATTTAAGTCCTCTCCCTCTTTTTGTTGATGCATCTGGCTAATGGTTAATCACTTTTGTTTATCCTCTCAAAGAAGCAGCTTTTAGTTTTATTGATCTTTCCTATTGCTTTCTTTGTTCTATTTCATTTATTTCTGCTCTGATCTTTATGGTTTCTTTCCTTCTGCTAACTTTGGGTTTTGTTTGTTCTTTCTCTACTTCCTTTAGGTGTAAGATTAGATATTTTATTCGAGATTTTTCTTGTTTCTTGAGGTACGCTTTTATAGCTATAAACTTCCCTCTTAGAACTGCTGTTGCTGCATTCCATAGGATTTGGATCATTGTGTTTTCATTGTCTTTTGTCTCTAGGTATATTTTGAGTTCCTCTTTGATTTCTTCAGTGATCTCTTTGTTATTTAGTAATGTATTGTTTAACCTCCATGTGTTTGTGTTTTTTATGTTGTTTTCTCTGTAATTCATTTCTAATCTCATAGCATTGTGGTCAGAAAATATGCTTGATATGATTTTAATTTTCTTAAATTTACTGAGGCTTGATTTGTGACCCA
>NW_020173940.1:48299-51508 GCF_003031525.2 Neophocaena asiaeorientalis asiaeorientalis | reverse complement strand
TTTTTTTGTCTTTAATTTCTGCCAATTTGATTACTATGTGTCTTGGTGTGTTTCTCCTTGGGTTTATCCTGTATGGGACTCTCTGTGCTTCCTGGACTTAGGTCGCTATTTCCTTTCCCATGTTAGGGAAGTTTTCGACTATAATCTCTTCAAATATTTTCTCTGGTCCTTTCTCTCTCTCTTCTCCTTCTGGGACCCCTATAATGCGAATGTTGTTGCGTTTAATGTTGTGTCAGAGGTCACTTAGGCTGTCTTTATTTCTTTTCATTCTGTTTTCTTTATTCTGTTCCACAGCAGTGAATTCTACCATTCTGTCTTCCAGGTCACTTATCTGTTCTTCTGCTTCAGTTATTCTGCTATTGAGTCCTTCTGGTGTAGTTTTCATTTCATTTATTGTATTGTTCATCTCTGTTTGTTTGTTCTTTCATTCTTCTAGGTCTTTGTTAAGCATTTCCTGCATCTTCCTGATCTTTGCCTCCATTCTTTTTCCAAGGTCCTGGATCATCTTCACTATCATTATTCTGAATTCTTTTTCTGGAAAGTTTCCTATCTCCACTTCATTTAGTTGTTTTTCTGGGGTTTTATCTTGTTCCTTCATCTGGTAAATAGCCCTCTGCCTTTTCATCTTGTCTGTCTTTCTGAGAATGTCATTTTTGTTCCACAGGCTGCAGGATTGTAGTTCTTGCTTCTGCTGTCTGCCCTCTGGTGGATGAGGCTATCTAAGCGGCTTGTGCATGTTTCCTGATGGGAGGGACTGGTCCATGATTTATTTTTAAGTTGTGAAAATATTATATCCTCAAACTTATTATAACTTCCTTCTTCCCATACTGGTCAAAGTAGGTTGAAAAAAACCACAATTGCAAAATTGATTTATTACATTGCTAAATTTATTTTATTTTATTTTTATACTTATACAACACTGACTCTTTTATTTGTCTCTCTCTCTACTGGCTCCCTGCAAGTTGGAATTTTTACTTTGGAGGAAAGAATATTATTTAATGAAGTGATTTTGAAAGAATAAAAGAGAAAGAGAGGGAGTGAAAAGAAAAGTAGAGAGAAAAGGAATGAAGGAAAAGTCAGGGAGGTGAGAGGACGCAAGGAGAATAAAAGAAAAAGGTTTCGAGAGTCATGTAGTTTTCCTTGATTGCCATGATATCTTACTGATTTATAGAAATTACAGTTATTAGTATATATTAGAATATATAGCAAGGTGCTATTAGAATAATCAAGGTACATGTTTATGCATATAATTTTGTTCAGTTTTACCTGAAAACATTGGAGTAAGACGTCACTCAAGTTCTGTCATTTCAATGTAGTATTTTCTCTATTTTACCTATCTGTAAAAAAGCAGCTGGGTCAGTATTGACTTCATATTGCTGAACACTAATATCATCAGGAGCAGTAAAAGGGATTAGATATAAACTGTAATAAAGTCAGTTAGTTCCATGCAGTAAAAAAAATATCTTTTGGATGCCTACCATAATCAGACAGTAAGATATAATAAAACATGGTCCTTATTATCAAGGAGCTTACACTCAACTCAGGGAGACTAAAGAGACTGGCCACATTTGAAGTGTCATGGGACAGATGGCTGGAGGTCTAGGTAGAGACTCACTGAATGGAAGAGCTGGATCTCTCTGTGTTTAAGATCTGAAGAAAACAAAACATGCCAGAGTCTCAATCAGAAACTTGAGAGGTCCATAACTTAGGAGTAGGGACAAACCAGATGTAGACTGAGTCTTACTAAAACTGCAACTGAGCTTCAGACCCTATCTGTTCACCTATCTGCAGTAAAGGGGGGACCTTATGTGATGGAAAATAGCATCATATGTAGTCTCTTCTGTTATTTTATATATGGTGTCATGCAAAAATAAAAGGACTAGATATGCAAAGAGTCAAGAAAATATAATCAATAATCAAGAGGAAAAATAGACAAGCAGATCTATGCATTATTTGGGTATTGTAGTTAACAGGCAAGGATATTAAAATAACTATAAATAAGATATTGAAAGGGGAAGAAAAGATGGCCAAAGGAGATGAATGGAATAGAAAATAGAAATGTACTTTAAAATATTTAAAAATCAAATTGACATTTTAGACTTGAAAAAGGTACTATTAAAAAATAGGTCTATTGGGACTTCAGATAATATTAAAAAATAGGTCTTTGGGGACTTCCCTGGTGGCACAGTGGTTAGGAATCTGCCTGCCAATGCAGGGGAGCCAGGTTGGAGCCCTGGTCTGGGAGCATCCCACATGCCACGGAGCAACTGGGCCCACGCACCACAGCTTCTGAGCCTGCATTCTAGAGCCCACGAGCCACAACTACTGAGCCCCCGCGTGCCACAGCTGCTAGGGCCCACACGCCTAGAGCCCATGCACTGCAGCGAAGAGTGGCCCCTGCTTGCCACAGCTAGAGAAAGCCCGTGCACAGCAACGAAGACCCAATGCAGCCATAAATAAATATATAAATAAAAGACTTGACCTTTTAATAAAAAAATAGGTCTTTGGTGGATAAATTTAAAAGCAGACTGGCCACAGCAGAACATAAGAGAAGTAAACTGGAATACAGATCAATAGAAAACATCCAAGTTGAATCACAGAGAGGAAAAAGAATAGATAAGATACACAAGAAAATGAGAGACATGTGGGACACACACAAAAGATCTAATTTATGTATAAATGAAATCCCAGAAAGAATAAAGAGTAAGAATGTCTGTCGCCAGTAAAATAGATAAATAAGCCCAATAACAAGCTATACAGCAATGAAAATAAACAACCTACAACCACATGCAGCATTATATATGAATGTCACAAACATAAAGTTGAGTTTAAATAAAAGGCAGACAAATGAATACATGTGGTATGATTCCATTTATAACAAATTATAAAACCAGGTAAAACCATTCTGTGAGATATAAGGATTATAGTAACCTTTGGAGAAGTAGAAGTGACTGGAAGGGAGTATAATTGGGGATTTCTTCATCTGCAACTATTTTATTTCTTGAACTAGGTACTAGTTACATTCATGCACCCAGTTTTTGAAAATTCATTGAACTGTACTCTTATGATAGGTACATTATCTTGTGTGGATATTATTGAGGTTACTAAGATTTTATTCGTTACTAGTTAAGTAACTTATTAGCAAAAGAGACTAGACCTCAAAAGATCTGTGATAAGTATATATATATATATATATATATATATATATA
>NW_020173940.1:31033-48283 GCF_003031525.2 Neophocaena asiaeorientalis asiaeorientalis | reverse complement strand
CTTATAGGACTCAATCATATTGGCAGAGTTTGTGGTTGCTCTCCTGCTTATGAATCAATTTAGAAGGCTGTAGTTTAAGCTAAATTAAGAATTTTAAAATCACAAATTAAATTAAATTTAGGCTAAATATAATGAATGTCTCAGTATGAATGAGCCATATGTCTTTATCTCACTTGGACATAAATCGTACACAGTTACACACTATTAACACTATGACACTCTTAACACTATCGCACTATTAAGTTGTGATTCTTAGCAAATGAGTTAAGGAGTTCTATTTAAAGCATAGAAATACTTTTAGGGAAAAATGGAGTTTTCTACCCTAGCTTCCTTAACCAAGAGACACGTCTGGTACTATATAATTTTTATATAAAAGTAGAAGTATTACTAGGAATTATATAGCAGTAATAATTTGAAGTACCATATCACTGTGATTCCCCTGATGTGCTTATAACAAGGAGAGAGGGAATAAAGGAGGAATGGAAGGAAGGAAGAGAGAGGGGAGGGAGGGAGGAAGGAGGTAAGGAAATAGTACACTCTTGGAAATAGTTATGATTTCTCTCAAGTGGTCACAAAACCAAGGAATTTAGCTGTGTGTTTAAGAAAACCTGATTTCAGCTCTTAAAAGAGAGAATCTAGTAGTCGTGTGTAACCCTGGAAGCCACTAGGGCAGTGGTTCTCAAGCTACATGCAGCCGGACCACTAGGAGGTCTTGTTTATCATAGATTGCAGGCCCCATCCCCAGAGTTTCTTTTACATGCTTCTATGGTGGGGCCTCAGAATTTTCACTTCTGTCACGTTCCCAGGGGGTGCTGATACTGCTGGTCTGGGGCCACAGTTTGAGAACCACCACACTGGAGTTGCCTTATCTTCTGCTAGGATACAGGACATTGGTTCAACATGGATGCATAATAGGGAATGCAGAAACTGAAAGCCCCTAATGAAACTTCTTCAGAAAATTTTTGCAGGATGTATTTTCCCAGAATGAAAATTTTGACTATCAAATGATAATAATTACTTCCCGGAAAGTAGAAAGAAAATCAACCCAGCCAAAAACATGATGCAACTAAGTATGTATAGTCTGTGTTCAAAATAACTGACTTCTTTTTCTCTTAGCATACATTTAATGCAACCCTACAACCAAGGTAATTTCAGTGGAATGTGTTCTGTTACCAGTCAAGGCTCACAGATGTGGAATTGTTTGTCCTAGGGGCTTACCTGTATTAGATGTATAACATTTGCTTTTCAAAGATACATTAATGTGAACCCTAAAATTAAAAATGAGAAAGATTAAATATGTGTGTGTCAATGTGATAATGTTTAATTATCTCATAGGACTGCATCAAAACATGTAAACAAGGATCTTGGTAATCTGGAAGAAAACAAAAAGTTAGAAGAAAACAATCACAAAACAGAAGCCTAAGAGAGAAACTGTTCCACTTGTTGTCCAGGTGGGTAGGCTGTTTGAGGTTTATAGAAATAATTCCCAGGAAAGTATGAAACATCCTAGAGATGAAAGGGAAAGCCTTGACATTAAGATACCTTATAATTACAGCTTTCAAACAGGAAGAGAGTTTTTCAAAAGGAAACTTTGGTTACTCAGAAAGGTATTCTCAGAAGTATGGAATCTCAACGGATTCCCCATCCTCTGAATAAAAATCATTATCCTCAGAATAATTGAAACCAATTTTGAGATTTTAACATTCAATGAGCATTTTTTATTCTAATGCCAAAAATTTTGCTGAGTGCAAAAATCTTAATTTTATAAATTGATATTTTGATTAGATGAGAAGAAATTCTCATACTTTATTTTTAAAAGCAATTATGAGAATAATTTTAAAATATAAAAATTTTAATCCAAGGATTTAATATACTTAAAAGTGTCAGCATATTTATACAGCCATCTCTCAAATCATACTAATGAACAGACTAACAAATTTGTGTGTGTGTACACACACACACTTTTCCAAATAGTGTATATATTATATATGTGTGTATGTATCTATATGTGCATATATATGTATGTGTGTATTACATATATATCAATATAATATATATGCATGCATATATATTGCATACATCAATATATAATAGCTATATGAGTGTGATTTTTAAGATAATCTCCAAAAGAGGTATGTTTCCATGGTATTGCCACTTTCAATTTGAACTTTTTATTTATGTTCTCTTGAGCCAGTCAAACAGAGAAGCCATTTGGACAAATTCTTTTTTGTGTCCTTGAGAATAGTGTTACTGTAGTTTACTCAAATATATAAAAATCCCCAACAGCCATAGTAAAACTTTGGTTCATTATAAATAAACCGCAAGTTATGATTCGAGTAGGTCACCTAAATTAATCCCATAGAGGAGATAGGGAGCAAGGGAAAGAATTGCAATTAGAAGAATGCACAAAGGAAAGAAAAATAAGAATGATTGAAATAAGACATTTTTATAATCTGGAAACCAGAATCTCAAAATGATTGGGTGAAAGGAGTGAGATCTGAATTCCTTCCCTTATCCTGCCTTCCACTGGAGACCAAGTACACAGCATTCCCACCTGATTCTTATTTCTGCTTCTCTAGGATTCGTTCCTCAATCCTCTGTAAATGTAGTTTGCCGTCTTTTTTCTTCAAAATCAGATAGAGTAAATTCTCAAAGGAAAATTGAGCTTGAGGACAAAGCCCACAAAATGGAGTGTGACTTGAAGGGATAAGTGAGTTTGTTAACCTGAAGAGAAACAGAATGAAATATTTTCCTGAAAAACCTTATAATTTTCATAAGAATTAAGCAGTTTTCACAAAAATACTTTCAACAATTCAAAAAGATTATTAGTTGAAGAGCTGCAGCAATACCTGGGATAACAGTTAGGTTCCGGGACAGTGGAGCTTTATAAAAAGCTCTTATGAAGTATCACTTTCAGTACAAAGCATATGTTGATTGTGAAAAGTGATTGCTATGGTAACTTATCTGAATTGTGGTTTTTTCCATCATTTCAGAGAAAAGAAAACTATATAGACCAATTGAAGCATGAACGTGGATTGTATTTAAGACATATACAAAGACATTGACGGCAATTCATGGTTCAAGTGTTAAGCAGTTCATTCTACCAAGCTGTCACAGGATTTTAGAGAATTATCTCAAATAAAACAATGAAATGAAATTACAAACAATAACAACAAGTTTTGGCAGCCATGATAATAGGTCATATGTTGTGTTGGTTTGATTTTCTTTTCTGTAAATGTCTGCACTGAGAATTCCTTTTTGGTTTGCCTTTTATGTAAATTTTTTACGTAGCTATTTTTATACACTGTAAGCTTTGTTCTGGGAGTTGCTGTTAATCTGGTGTATAATGTGATTCTTTTATTTCAATTGTTTATATGGATAATCTGAGCAGGTACATTTCTGATTCTGATTGCTATCAGTAATGCCCCCAGACTCTCTCACAAGCACCTAAATCCCAAAGGTGGCAGCTTGTGAAGATTAGGGACACACGTTGCCCTAATCAAAAACTGATTTTTATTACTAGGGAAGAGGAGGCAAATAGTGAGGTTGATAAGCACCAGATGAACTACTTCTGTGTACGTGCCACCAGCTGACTCTCAAGGAAATCACACGCACGTATGGACACACACATAATAATGGTGCTCCCAAACTGACAATTTTGCCTGTTCTGAAAAAAACATCACGTAGAATTTGGGTAGCATTTACCTTTAGAGACACCTGCTAGTAAATTATTTTCTGTCAAAATAAGAAAACAAATCAATGAATGAGAGACAGTTTGAAAATATCATGGATAACATTCCCATTTTCATAGGTCACTATGTAAATCACTGTAATTGAAAATTGGAATTAAATCCTTTGGGTTACCCACTGCCTTAAAATTATACCTATTTCCTTTAAAAAAAAAGATGTCAGTCAGAATTGGAGATTTTTAACAGTGATCATTATCAAAGCTGTGTTATTTTCCACAGAATATAGAATATATATTTTTTTCGTGTGTTTTTGTTAACTACGCTACAGATATTGAATGCACCTTGAGATCATTTAGTGTTTTTAACTGGTACATAATTTATCAAGCAGTACATCAAAAAGTATAATAATAAAATGTCTATATACCTTTAGTTACATTCAAATTTGTAACTTTATAAACATGTTTTATGCTGGAGGAAATTTATAGGGTGGTAGTGTAAATGGAAACTTTTTGAAGTAGGCTGGATATGGGCCAATAGCTACTTGGGACTAGACTTTTAAACTTTGCTCTTTCAAGCAGAAGCCTGGTTTCTGGGAGAACACGGCATGGCCATTTTTGTCATGGATTTACATAACTTTATTGAAGAAAAATGAACATCAGATTTCCAGGTATAGAACTGTGTTCTTTTGGAGGAAGGGAAAACTGGTGTTCGTTTTTTAGAATGATGCAATAAAAAATTAGGAAGGCAATGAAAAATAAATTGAAGATTAAAGTCAGATGAAGATTAGGAATAAATACTTTGCCACTTCTGCATTATTTAGAAACACATGTTGTTGTACATTTGTAAACCATTTGCTGTCTGAGCAATAGTGACTCAGTTTAATAAAAGCTTCCTATAGTGTATTGGTATGAATTAAATACATAAAATATCCTATTAGACTCGATGCTGTATAAAATATTATGGGAAAAAAGAAAATATGTTATTTTGCCTCTAAACTTTGATTTATTGAAGTTTTATTTGGCAGGAAAAAATTGAATCTTGGTCAATATTTAAACCAAAGTGAAAGGGGAAAAACCAAAGTTATTTGTTTTGCATGGCTACGCCATTCTGTTATCTCTGTAAATACTGTGATTTTTTTTCTTTTATCTTTAGAATTTTGTTAAAAAAATTCTAAAATTTTTAAACACCTGCTTTCCACAATAAACCATGAACACTAAAATGAACTTATTTGCATATAAATATTTTTTCTTTTTATCTTTTGGTGTGAGAGATCAAAGGTTCAAAGTTTAATTCCTAAGAGACATTTGCATAAAGAAGCAATGCAACAATAGAAAGAGAGGTTTTTACTGCAATTATTTCTTGGCGTCTATGGTTAACTAAGTCCAAAAACAGCTGTCAGAACCTAGAGAGCAGAACATGGGAAACTCTGAGCTTTGGACTGAAAGCAGAAAGTTTGCCTGGGGAAATAAGAGACAACATTGTTACCAGTGAATCAATGCCTGGATAAAACGGAAAGCTTATGTGTGCAACTGCAGCCATAAGCACAGCAAGGCTGGGAAGGAATGTAATGCACAATCCTCAACCTTTGAGGTTTCATCTTTCCAAACTTAACTCTTTGGCAACAGGAGACAGGTTTTGCCAGTTCAAGGTTCACTCCCTATCTGTGATTACAGGACTTGTATGTGGAAATGGATTAACATACCTGTCTATGCCTAAAAGATAATAAAACTGAAATATGTCTTCACATATCTCTCACAGCTGTCTGCCTCTTGTCTAAACTAGGATGTTCATGCATAGAAAGTAGTTGTCTTTATTAAAGAGTGGAAAACTCATTGTGACTCCCCATCTCCCTGGAGAAGTAATTCAGCAAAATAAAATTGTCCATGCCCTCCTATGATGTCAGGTAAGCCACTTCAGCTAGTCCCCGATTTCACAAGGGGTGATTTCTATAATGCGTGTATCTCCCTTTTCAGCTATAGAGTCACACTTATTGTGGGCCTCCCACGTGGCTGTCCTGGGAACTGACTTAAGAGGACCCTTGCCTGTTCAGCATACCATCTGGAGTTACCTAGGCATGAACCTAGAAATGCTTCCCCCTCCAAGTAAGGTAAAGCCAGCTATGTGCGTCAGAGAAAGTAATTAATATTTATTGAGCTCATACTGTGTGCTTGGGCCATCTATACGTTATCTTTTTTAATCCTGAACGGTTATAAATCGTATTAAATATCCCCCGTTTCACAGCAGAAAATTAAGGTTTAGAGAGATTCCATAACTCCCAAGTACGTTTAGCTTCTAAGAAGATAAGTCAGGTATCAAACCGATCTGATTCTAAAGGTCATGCTCACCCCAGTCTACTATAATTCCCACACTTCTTTAATAAAGAAATCTTCCTTTTTAGAATATGTAAAATTGAAAAACATTAATTGATACATGAACTGGTTATACCATCTATAAAGGATTATTCCAAGATATTCAAATCACTTAATAGGCAAATATTATAATATTTTAACTGTATTTGGAGTATTAGGCATTATATATATGATTAAAACACTTCTGTATTTAAAAATGTGATGTGACATATATATATCAATCACATCACACTTAAATACCTCCCCCACATATATATATATATATATAAATCTCACACACACACACACATACACTATATATATATATATATATATATATATATATATATATATATATCACGATACATGTTAAACACACATACTGCTCTCAGATACTAGTCACTTATTGTGAGACCTGGACTATATTGGTGTTTTATTTACACTGCTTTGTTTGAATCCACCCACCATTCTGCTACAGGAGGTGCTGTCCCTATCTTACACATGAAGACAATGTAAATAAGTTTGTTTACAATCACAGACACCAGGAGTGACTAACCTAGGACCGGTGCTCAAGATGACCAAGTTTAAGTTCTATTCACTACATTGTTTATCATCCCTGTTGTATTGAATATACATCTAATCTATGCTTGGGGAGAGTGCCAAAAGATAGATTTGCATTGAATAACCTACTTGTTCCCCCTAGTAACTAATGCCATTCATATTCAGAATATTATGATAAGAAATATGTGAAAACTGCTTTGAAAACAATAAATTATTATATAAATGTTAGTTTTTTATTACATGTCTAAGGAATTAAGTGTACTATTTTTAAAAATGCAGTAGATTTGGCTTTACAAGTATCATACTTTAACAATAAAAATTACTTCAGTTAAACGTAGAATGTATATTTCTTATCTAAGCTTCTGAATAAAAGGTATTTTAAAAACACTAGAAACATGAAGTCAGAATACTGGAGTTCATTTTTTCCCCCTCTTTACCTGTTCCAATCCAATTTCTTTTTCTTCAGCAAATATCCATCTCTCATTTTTTCTTATAAATGCTCCTCAAATGCACAAATATTCATTGGAAAATGAACACACAAGCATAAGACTGCAAAGGCAGATGGCATTCTCAAGTTACCTGTCTTGTCTCTTTTTATTAGCTAGCTCAGGAAAAGGTTTTACCTTGTGATGGCCAAGCAGCTGAGTGAATTCAAAGATATTCAATTACATTTATAGGTGTTTAAACGCACACATGCATACACATGCACACACAGACACACACACACCACACACACACACACACACACACACACACACACATTATGGGCTACTTTACCCCATAAACCTGTAAGGGAGGATATAGGATTTGCTCATCAGAAAAGGAATTGTTTGAAGAGCTACAAAATATTTGTCAAATAGGAAGCAGCTACGGGGTAAAAATATTCATGGTACTTTGATGGGAGGCATTCATAATTGTAACAAAAGGTATAATAGCACATGTTAGACTCAATAGTTGCAATGAAATTTGTATGAGTAAACCTAATTGCATAAACTCTATACTACCAAGAAATAAATGAGGTCCTCAACATCTAGAGGCTCAACATAAATTATTATATTCTTTAAGAAAATGTGTATTATCAGAGAGCACAGGCTACGGTCTCCAGAAGGTATAGCATTTGACAAAACATGCCTTCAGAAGCTGACAGCAGCTCAATTTGGACTATTTGTGAGATAAATAATCAAAATGTCATCTCAACTTTTTCTATACATATTTTCTTTCTGATTATGTTTTCCCAGCTAGGCCAACATAAATTGAGCTTCAGTTAGAAGTTTAAATTGATGGCTCGATTCATATACCGAGATGTTCACTTCCACAGAAATAATAGTTGAAATTTGGGCAACCCTGAATAATTCTTTGAATTCTCATTGGTGAAAAAAACATGTTATTAGTGAAATGAGATGTATTTACTGCTGGAAAATTGATTCATGGGACTCTCCCTGGGATGGCTTATTAAGGAAATGGAATGGTTCTGATAAGAAAAGTTTTATGTTTAAGCATCAGAGTCGTTCCTTACATGCTAAACTGTTAGTAAAAACCCAATTTACCCAGAAATTCTGGGCTTCTACATTGTTGGCAGTAACAACTAAGTTCCTTTTTCTTACCTTGATTAGAATGGCCACCAAAAGCTTTAAGATAGTATTTGCATTGACAGACAAATAGACATTACCTATTGTTGAGTCTGATTCCAAAAGGAAAGATGATTTTTTCAAATATTTTCAGGTTCATTTACAGGAATAATCGTCTGTGACTTTTCTTAATTTAGAGAGCTTTGTTCTTCATATGTAATAGTTGCGTATTAAGCTACTTGAAAGATGAGGGGTTTTGTCACACTGGTAACACCACAAAAACAACAAATAGACCTTCCTCCATATTCCTAACAGATAATCTGTTTTCAGAGAAATGCAATTTAAAAGTTGCGTGTAGTGATTACTTTCATTTTTTAAGTTTAATTTTTCTTGAATATAATAAAGTCATTAAAATATGAAATACGTACTTTATAGTTATCACCAAGGACTCACTATATTTTTTGTTGTCCTGATGACAATAGCAATATATGAAATTAGTGTTCAATTCAAAGGGTTGTACAGATTTAAAAATAGTAATGCTGTAGTATTTATGGTGTTTCTGCAACATCAGTGAAGTGAAATTTACATTGATGCCCTCAGCATCGTTGCCCCGTGACTCTTGCATTGCACCAAAGAGAAACTGGCAGTAGACACTTCTTGTTGGGTCGGCTCCATTATTCCCCACTCTTACTAGTGGAAGTAGGATATGTATGTGTATAGGCTGGGGTGGAAATCAACTTCTCAGTTTCTTCTTTAAAATGATTTTTCCGGACATTTGATCCAATGGGGAAACCATGTGGTTGGGAGCAAAGTCAAATGGGCTTTACCAAAATAATTTATATTCCAATTTAGACATGGAAGAGAAGAACAGAGCAGCAGATGTTTGGAAACTTTGATGAGCACAGGGAGCGTTCAGTTATGATTTGGTTTCCCGATCAGCTCGAGTTTCCAGATTTAAAGCACTTGTATTTATAATTGCAGTTAACTGATCTTTTGCTAAAAGATGACTTTGTGTGATGAAGCATATCACAACAGTTTGTACAGCCTTTGATCTTGTCCTTGGTTCATATTTTCTTCTTAGAAGAAGCAACTACAGCTATACGATAGGATAAGTCCTTTCCTTCCATTCCCCTCTTTGTATGTTTCAGAAGATGTTTCCTAAAATTAAATGCTTTTGCAAGCATCCTGTTTCTGTTTCTTTTATGGTCCATCTGTTGCATTAGTAGCTAATATGCATTATATGCATTATATATTATATATATAATGTATATTATATTATAATATGCATTACCCTGATTATTTACCCTTCCCTGTCTTCATACCCTTTGCATGTGACTTTGTAGCTCTTCCCAGAAAAGGGTCAGAGCATATTTTCCCACCCCTTGACACTAGACTCAGCCCTATGGTTTGCTTTGGCCCATAAGATTGTGTAGAAGTGACCAGCGACCATTTTCTAGCTCTGAGTCTAGATCTCAAGTGGCCTACCATGTTTCTTCTTGCCCTCTTGTCATCACCATGAGAAGGATGAGCCAAGGCAAGCCTGTTAATGCCAGGGGGAGGTTGAGGACCCATGGAGCAGATCTGCACCAGGTAAGGTGCCTCAGACAAGCCCAGGCCAGGGCAGAGCTCCTACCCAGCCCACAGTCACATGAGCAAGCCCAGCCAAGATCACCTGAGCACAGCCCACATCAGCTGTGACCCACAGACACAGGCGTTACAGTAATAAACGAGGGTTGTTTTAAGCCACTGAGCTTTGAGATTGTTGTTATGTGATAGTAACGAACTGGTACACCTCTTCAGAGGCAACTCTGAGTTCCTGGATGGCTTATTAGGTCAGGATAATATCAAGAAGATTCCTTCCTCAAAAAATCAGAGACATTTTATTAAAACCCCAATGATTAGATTTTTATGCTTCTGAAATGCTTCCCTCCTCTCTGACCTTTCTGGGACCAACATTCACCCCTCCCCCAGGACCTCAAATCCCTCTGTATGGTACTAAATACTCTTTGGCATCAACACATAAGAATTATTTGTAGTAATGCCAGGTAGCTATTTAGAGATCTTAAGCGTATAAATTTTAAGCCTGTATACAAGTTTCTGCGCAGACTGGGCACATTATGTGTTCTGTCTGTCTCTGGCCCACATTTGTCCCTTTTCATTGTTCCAAAGTTCAGCACTCAAGGCAGGTTCATATAATTGCTCTCTCTATATGCTCACATAATTACATGCCAATACTTTTCCCCAAATTAGAAATTATATTCAGGCTAGATATTCCGCTGACACCACATTTCTCACCAAATGTCAGAGTCTCTTAAAAAATATTCTTAGCTCAAAAGGCCTAATTAAGTTTTCATTAATTCATGTCATTGGTCATTTGGACAATCATACTGATCAGTAAGCACTCAGGTATCCAGGCAGTAAATCGGAATATGAATCTAAAAGATCACAGGCAACATCCTGAAATATATCCAAAAAGTTTTCTCACTACTTTCATTAACCTTTTCCTCGTGTTTTCACATTTCAGGCACAAGTTCTGAAGACATAAAACTGCTCAGCAGGAAGGTTCAATGTAAGGAGAGGAAAATATGGATAGGACTATATAAATAACAAATAATTGGGAGGGCGTTATTAAACAGACCTACATATACATATGTACATATGTACGTACCCTCACCAAATCCTTCACAGATCCAGCAGACCTGACTATCCACCACATCCTAGATGAAGTTATGGTGGCGATGGTGTGAAGGGAGAGATGGTTACTTTGCTTTTTGTGTTCCCCAAATGGCACAGGGCATTCTTGAGGGACAGATGTACTTATTGGCTTAATGGAAAAATTATAGTCTTTAAAAACAAGCAGACCTTGAATGGACTCCTAAATGAATGTAGGATCTGTGGATCTGTAACTTATTAGCAGTAAGGCCTGGAGCACAACACCAAACCCCTGAGCCTCAGTTGCCTCCTTTGTAAAATGTCAGGAATACTAATTACATTGGAGCCTGTTGTCCTTTAAAGAATAAAATGCACATGTTAAGAAGAAAATGACTCCACGTGGACTATTGAGTGCAAATTGGAGATTTCTGAAGGGCAGGGAAGCCCAGTTCAACCAAGTATAGGTTACAGAGATGGAGGCAGTAAGCAAAGAAATAGATATGTTTGTTAAATATGAAAACAACAAGCAGTATCTTTTCCCACATTGGGAAAACAAAGTCTCTGAGAACTGCTGACTTGCTGGTGGTATCTGGTCCAATAGATTAGCTCTTGGGCAAACGCTGGCCTACCTGTTTGTAGTTACTCTTGGAAATGGTCTCCACACATACAGAACTGTCCTCATTCTAGCTTCAAGTCAGGTCTGTGCCGCTGTCAGCAGGCTCGATGGCAATATCAAGGTTTGACATAGTCAAAAGGACCGCAGCACCTGCTGTATAGGAGATATTGGATGTTGTATGTGTGTACATCTTACTTTGTCCTTGTCTACTGCAGTTTACAGCCACATGGACTTAGGTGACCCAGTGTAGCTAAGATTGATGGAGTGAAGTTTGGGGTGACATCAAGTCTTCCAATTCAATCAGGTTAGTTACCTGCTTCCTTTGTTTCTTAGTCTATTGCAACTGTGACCCACTATGCTATGTTGGAGGGAAAAAAATTAAATAATCAGAAGACACAGGTTTAAATATCCTCCAAGGCCAGAGACCTTGAAGCCTACCTCCCTAAGCCTTTTCCCACCTCCTTTCCCATACTCCAGGTTCAGAGTCGAAGCTACAGATACAAAGCAAGGGTGTGGTGAGAATGGGGAAAAAAGCATTCACACTGCACTTCTGTGGTCAAGCTTTAGTTAGAGCAAAATGGAAAATGAAAGCCTTACTTCACAATGAAGATTGAATTGAGACTGTGTTTTGTGATTTCAAGTAATTACAAAACTGTCTATTATCTCTCAGTGAACCAAAAAGCCATGAGTCCTGCCCAAGTTTCCAACCAGGGGTAAGGAACTCAAAAAGAAAACTTTTCTGCTGAGGTGTCTTGTTCTTTAGACCGAAAGACATTGAATGGACGCTACAGCAACCAAACAACTGCTAATCTTGCCCCATTATTGCTTGTATACCTAGGCTTAACAAAGGAAAAATGGTCATCTGCACTGTGCAGTCCAAAAGTGGCAGCGGTTAGGCTGCCAAAAGAAATTAGGCAATTGATAAGAACCACATTAGTGGTCATTTCTTTCTTATTCTTTCTTCCTCTTTCTCCTCTTTCGCAAGGCTGCGCATACACCAATAACACGATGCCACAAATGATCTGATCACCACTGCAACTAAAGAGATGAGCTTTCTAGCACACACAATTACAAATTCGAATTTGTAAACAAATCCATCTTTTGTTGTGTCCAGATAGGTAACTTGTAAACAGCCTTACAGAAGCCTCCCAATTACTGCCAATGATAGTGGATTTAAAGGATTAGAGGTCATTGATTCTAAATTAGTGCATGGTCTGATTAGAAAACCCATTGCAATGCAATTCATCCTTTAAAGGAACTTTTCCCAAATTAAGATAACACGTGGTTAGAGTATCATTTCCTTGAACTTCCTCTGCATCTCAGGCAGCTAATAATTAACATGCAAGGACAATCATTCCAAGTGCAACATTTAATACCACTGACATGTCCCTCCCTTAGAAGCTAGCAATTTTAATTCCTTTATTACTAATTTAATGAACGCAAACTACTGTATGTGGCTGTGAAGGAACAGAGACAAATCAGTGTTAGCCCATTGATTCACTTAAATTTAAATTGCTGAAGATGATATGCTTGCTCTTTAGCCTGTGATGTCAAGCAAAGGAAAAAATATTCCCTGTACAAAATAATAGATTTGTTCCTTTATGAAGCGTCCAAGGAAATATTTCAAATTCAAAATGACAGTGTGCATTTGGGATGATATATATTCTCCATGGATTTAAGGGAGGAAAAATAGAATTCATAACACACATGAACAACAGTAAAGTAACTCCTGAGGTAACTTAGTTAACCAAGAACTCATGTGCTAAATGAGAGGGTCATCTGGGCTGCAGACAACACCGTAGAGAAATATAACCAAGATAATTTTATAAACCTCATTTATGTTTCATTTTCCATGCTGTTACCTTTTTTGCGTTTCACTGATCATCATTTTAGGCAGAAGTTTTTCTTCTTCACCTTGAAGAATACATGACATCCTGTAGAAATAGCTCCATCCGTATTTTGATTTTAAAGAGTAACGTACACATACAAATATGCACACATACACAATTTATTCATGTAATATGCAAATAAAGAATTTGAAGATCAGAAAAGTAATTTTTGAAGAGTCTAAATTGATAGTAGGAAAAAACACATTTTTATTTTGACTTTGTTGACTTACTTGTGGTAGTCCACATCTAAAATGTTTTTCTTAAGACTTCTCTTCCTTAAGACTAGAATCAAAATGGATAAGGGTGTGATCCTTATTTTATTTTCTAATGACTTCCAAGCACCTATACTAATGTCTAGTTCATGACAGACGTTCAATAAATATGAGCAAGAAAGAAGGAAGGGAAGACGGGGAGAAGGTAGGGAGAGAGGGAGACTGCCCCTGGACCCACAGGAAGTAAGTAACTGAAGAAGAGAATTTAAACCCAGGCAGTCTCCCAGCTAGCTACTCTAATTCTGTCTCCACATCTCATAATGTTTAAGCAAATATGTTATTTTTAACTACTATATTTAGCAATCCTAAGGCCTGCATTTTTCTTTGTCACATTTTTAACACCTCTGTAATCAAGATACAAGTTATGCCCAATGCACGCCTTATTTTGCCTGGCACCAATCATGACATAGTTGTCATTTTATAAGAAAATATGAAAATTTCAGCCTCAAAACTTGCAAAATTAAATTTCAGTACATTGGAGGAAAATCAAAAACACTTTTAACCCGTAGGATATAAACAATTGCAGGAGGAGGAGGGAAGGACATGAAAAAAATGGGTTAAGTTCCAAATGGAACTCAAAAGTAGACTACCTCTATATCATGGCAAAACTGACTTAAGAGCCCAACACCAGTGGACTTTGATTATATCTTGGGTCTTGATGGCACAAAGGAAAATATGTGGAAGAACAGAGACCTTGCTGACTGAATTGAAAAGCAATGTGAAAAAGTCATGAATGGTAAGAAATTTTAGGAATTCTTAGCCAGCATAGTTTGCTAATATTGTTGATTTTATGTACGATAAAAGTGATATATGATTCAAAATAAATGTCTAAATAATACCATAGGGATTCCTTCAATAGGTAGCAAATAAAAATTGTAAATGATAAAACACGGTATTTTATTTTAATTGATGGCATTTTTCTTGGTACATGAAATAATTGTGAGTCTTGCAATTGATGGCATTTTGAATCAATTAAATATAGTATGTGCTAAATAAGTAAGCCAAGGACAAATCACAAAGAGTGATTTGCATTAGCTAGAGAGGTATAAGCAATACTTTCTTCAATGAATTTTGTATTCTACAGTCAAGAAAGCGATCATGTTGAACCTTTGAACCCTTCTTTGTAAGTGTTGGATGTCCTTGGGCAAGTTATTTAACCTTTCATAAGCCCCAGGTTCTTCATTTGCAAACCAATGAAAATAATGCCTCTCATAAAAGATTGTGGTGAGAAATAAATGAGCACAAGAAGCCCAGTGTCTGGTCCCTAGAAAGCATTCACAAGTGACTGCCATTATTTTTATTTGTTTGTGTCTTCTCACTTCTCAGTCAGACATTCAAAGTCTTCAGAAAGCAGCTCAATGCCTATTTCCCACAGGAACTGCTTGCTGCTCCTTTGTTCCTGTGGTTTGATCCCTACTTTTAATGCTTTCCTCTCAACCCTCCCGCCTCCTGTCAAACTTCAAAGTTCTGCTTACCATTCCAAATTCAACTCATTTGTCACTCTGTACTCCGTGTAAGCAGGTGGTTAAATGTGGATGCTTTAGGAGATTTAGTTGCAGTTATCTAGGCAAACATCTCTTATAGGTTGTAATACGTAGTTCCTTTTGTATCACGTCAGGACGCACACACCTGGTAGTCTCACTTTAAAAAAAATATTGTGGTAAACGCACATAACATAAAATGTACCAGCACAACCATTTTTAAGTGTACAGTTCAGTAGTATTTATTCATTCACATTGTTATGCAACCATCAACACTATCCATCCCTGCAACTTTTTTCATCTTGTGAAACTAAAACTTTAAAACTATTAAAAAATAACTCCCCACTCTCCCTTCCCCCAGCCCCTGGCTACCACCATTATACTTTCTGTCTTTATGATTTTGACTATCCTAAGTGCAAGAGGAATCATACAATATTTGTCTTTCTGTGAATGGATTATTTCACTTAGCATTATATCCTCAAGTTTTATCCATCTTGTAGCAGAATTCCTTCCTTTTTAAGCATGAATAGTATTCCATTGTGTGTATACACTGCAATTTGCTCATCCATTCATCCTTCAGTGGACACTTAAGTTGCTTCCACATTTTAGCTATTGGGAATAATGCTGCTATGAACATGGGTGTACAGATATCTCTTCAAGACCCTGATTTCAATTTTGGGGGGCTTTATATCCAGAAGTGCGATTGCTGCACCATATGGTAATTTTATTGTTAAATTTTTGAGGAACTGCCACACCGTTTGCCACAACAGTTGTATCATTTTACATGCCAACCAGTAGTGCACAAGGGTAGTAACTTTTCCACATCATCACCAACACTTAAGTGTTAGTCTCACTTTAATGATGATTAGAGTTGGGGATGCAGGGTACTTCTTATGAAGTTCCCTATTAACCTTTAGCAAATGGTTGAATATCCATTAATGATCTTTTCCCAGTTCCATTGATAACCTAGAGGTTGCAAATAATGATTTTCTAATTCTTTCAGCATATATTAGAAAAGATTCTTCTATAAAGAACTTCACACATTAATTACTTAGTTACCCTAAAATAAAGTGTGTACAGGAAAGGAAGAACTGATGTCAGTTTTTAGAGAAATGACATTGGGTCTTATGAACTCCAAATGGTAACCAAGGAATATTTTTTTCTTAAGACTATTAATGAGCTAATGGGTTTTTATATATTGTGTGTGTTTCAATCTATGGTTGGCGTTATTATTATTATTATTTTTGATGCTCACATTATCTTATTTCAGACCATTGGGGAGAGAGTCCTTTCCGTTTGGTTTCTGTTTTCTCTCGATATGAGTACCCCAGGTCTGGCTATAAACAGTTGTTTCACCAAGAGTCCTAGAATATTTTAGTGGAAAATTATTTACAAACCACACAACTTCTCATTGCTACTAGGCCTTTTCTGTGGACAGAGTCAGGAAATGTAGGGGTTTTTTTAAGAGAAAAAAAATGTTTCCAATTCAAATTTAAGACTGTAGGTTTATATTTAACTTGTTTTACTTTACATGTGTATGCTTTCTCCGTTTTCTCATGATGAAAACCCCTCCCTTAACTACCTTAATGTAAGTACCTAGTTTTATCTTAAACACACCTTTTGTAGTTTTAAAATAACGATGTATTTACTACTAAAAGTAATCACTTGAAGTTATTTTTTTAACCTGAAATAACTTTCATCTCTGTGTGGTTACATAATCAACAATTGAGTTCATTTGTTTTTTAATAAGAAAGTATTTGACGTTTTGTCATTCTGATATGTAAGATAGATATTTTAACTTACTGTTAATGTGACATCCCTAATTTTGAGCAACATTAAGTATCTTTTGTATTTCTTTTTATGTGAAACAGTCACAGAACACTTTTTTTTTTTTTTTTTTTGAGAAGGCTGTTCCTTTATTGGCTGTCAGGCTACTTGAGGGGGAAGAAGCACGGGAAGTGGGTGGTCCTGATGCCGGGCCCACTGTACTTCACGGGCCTGTAGGCGGTGGAGAACTGGCTCAAGTAGGTGCCATCATCTCAGGCTTGATTTCCACCTGGTTGAAGCTCTTGCGGTTGTAGACGCCCCTCCCATGCTACGCACCATCTCAGGCAGGACGATTATGATCCTCAGGTGCAGCTCTACCACGTCCGGCTTCTCGTGGGCGGCGTCTC
>NW_020173940.1:9817-30929 GCF_003031525.2 Neophocaena asiaeorientalis asiaeorientalis | reverse complement strand
TGGTCGAGGTTCACGCCAAGGTAGGTGAACTTGCGGAAGGTCTGCTTCTTCTGCTCATTTTATTCTTGGGTTGTTGGCTTTTTCTTCTAAATTATAGATACCCTTTATATTTTAGGGATACTGTATTAGCCAAGAGTCTCGAGAAGCGAAACCAATAGGAGAGAGAGAGACTCTGCCTTAGTTTAAGGAATTGGTTCACATGATTGTGGGGACTTGCAAGTCTGAAATCTGTAGAGCAGGCTGGATATTCCAGGCAGCGCTGTTGTTACATTGTTCAGTCCAAAATCTGCAGTCTGGAAGTCTGCTGGCTGGAAACTTAGGCAAGGTTCTTATGCTGCGGTCTTGAGGCCAAATTGCCACTTTAGGAAACCTGTCTTTGCTTTTAAGGCCTTCAGCTGATTAGTCTCCACGCACAGTATGGAAACTGACCTGCTTTACTCGTCTACTGATTTCAGTGTTCATCACATCTAAAAATACCTTCACAGCAACGTCAAGACTGGCGTTTGATAAACAGTTGGACACCATAGCCTAGACAAGTTGACACGTAAAATTAATCATCACAGATACTAAGGATGTTTTCCTCAAGTGGTCAGCTCTCTTTTAACATTATCTAAGCTCAAATCTTATGCATAATAAGTATTCAAATATTTGTTGAGTTAAATTGACAGCAAGTTACAGATATTAGCCATTTTTATGGAACCTAAGATGCCCACTGAGAATTATTAAACTTAATTGGAGTCTTCTGTGCACTTCAGTTGGAATATTAATTTATGTGAAGGTTATGAATAAATAACTTTGCATTAATTTTTAAATCATAGGACTGCAGTTAAGTGAAAACTTTTTACATATTCACAGAAACATTGGGTTTCTTTAAGAAATATCTGCCACGAGATATATCCACAAAAAGAAACAACCTCCTAATTCTCAAATCTGCAGATGTGTGGTTCTTCTACGGTGAATGAAAACATTTGAAAATCTGATAAAGAAGTCCCACAAAATAGTCCATTTATGTGAATTTTGTCTCCCTAGAGCCACACTCAAGCCCCCTTTTCTCATAGGAAATGTTTTTTTTTCCTACTCTGTCATGCAAGTGGTCCCCACTAGCATCTTAAATTCCCTGCCTCCTGGCCACCGTGATGTTCCGATCAAGACAGAAGGATCAGGGTCCTTTCCTGAGACTTCTTAACTTGGGAAGAAAGAGAACCAATTCCTCTCTAGTATGGGTGATGTAATCGTCTGAATCCATGCCCCTCAATGTGTTTTCAAGAAGCTGGTCACCTGTGTAAAAGTGAATATGTTAAACAAAACTAGGTTCGCCTCTTGGTGGGTGTTGAGCTGAAAGACAAAACCAAGCCAAAGGTCGGGAGAAGGAAGGATTTATCATTACCTGCAGCGAGTAAGGAGAACACCAGGGGTCTTTCCCAAAGCAGTGTCTCCCCGAACTGCAAAATTGGGGAAGTTCTAAGCTAAGGGAACATGCATACTCATGAAGGGGCTTGAGCAGAGAAGAATTCACCGTAACATTGGGGCAACCGTTGCCAGAGTCCAGGCTTTAGTTGATTGAAGTCAGGAGAGTCAACATCATCATTCCATCCTCCAGCTGGGTGGGGGGCTTAGTTCCTGCAGAACTCAGACTTGTATCAGATTGTTATGTAGATCCCTTAAGGAGGAACTAGGACTCTTTTTTATTGCTGAACTATAGTTTCTTGACTGCTTTTACTTCTCTCGTTCCTGCATTCCCTTACTTCCCTTAAGAACATTAGTTACTGAGACCTGTTCTAGGGCAAGCATAATGGCCAGGCTTAGATCACAAAACAGTTTAGGCCAAAATGGCTTGTGTCAAGAAAGTCATGCCTGGTTGTCTTTCTCCAGGATCCCTCACCCTATCTGCTTACAGATAATGCCCATCTGCAGAAGAAAGAGAGCCACTAGGTGGAGCACCTTGGCTGTATTCCAAGCCCTGATTCCACCTGTTCCCAAGCTACCCAGGCTTCTACCTGTACTTTCTTGATAAAATAAGCTGGTATGGGTTCAGTTTCTGTCACAACCCAGAATCCTAACATACACAGATGCCCAGAAGTTTTGCACATTGTTTTCAGGGTATTCATGGGCTTCCTGAAGAAGCCCATCTTTGAACCTTTATCCATGATCCTCAAATATGAACCTCTGTTCAAAGCTATTCTTCAGTTCTGTGAACATTGGTCTCTATATGATATTTACCCAGGAAAACACTAATTATCAAACTCTTTCACCTGGTAGCTTTTGTGCACTTAATTAATCACATTCAACTCTCATAACCACACTTCAGTCAAGTAGACATCTTCATCCTTGTTTTATACCTAAAGACACTGAGGCTGGAAAGGTTAAGTAACATTTTCTAAAGTGGTACAGCTAAACTAAACGTAGCGTTTTGTCTCAAATCTGGAGTTTTTCTCCTATACTAAAGTTGCTTTTAAGCATTATTGACTTTGATTGTTTTAAATTGTTTTAAGCTACAACTTTGAAATTTGTCTTGAAAAAATATATATATATAACTGAATTGGAACAGGAAAGTAAGCACTCTTGGCAATATAAAAATGTTAATAATGGAAAGATGTATAAAATGTATTTTAAAAGAAAGTTTTAGATTGCTTATTTCCATATTCACCTCACCTCAATTTTTAAATAAATAAACTGTGATGAATAACTCTGGCCTTCTAGAGCATGCTGAAATCACAAAGTCGTTAGGAGAAAAGAGCCATAGTAATAAGTGTCATTATAAATAATTAGAAATGTCTGTCACAAATCCACCTTCAAAGGTTTGTAGAAAACAGCTGGCACGTAACCAACCTGGATTAATCTTGCACTTCAGTTTAGTTTCTATGAGAATCTAGTTATCCCGGGGGAGAGTGAAACTCTCAGAAGAAAACCGTGTGAACAAAGCCCACGACTATGTGGGAGGCCTTGGGTTTTCTCCTAAACGCAAACGCATGAATCCGCCCTTGCAAGTTTGAATTTCAGAAATGAGATGGCGGGGCATTATGCTCCCCATTATCTCGGGGTGGAGCAGCCCGCTCTTCCGAAGGAGGGACGGATCCACCATAGAGATAAGCAAGCTCCCGCCTGGCCTCTGCACACCTCCCCTGCCATTCCCAGCCCTTCTCTGGTCAAACAAGAGATTTTCCTTTTGATCAGGCAATATCCACAAAAGACAAATCAGAAATTTTAAGAAGGACTGAGTAAAGATAGACACCAGGAGGACTGTGGCTTAGCCGTGGCTTTATTGTAGCTGCTGTCCTAGATTTTGTCCTCTCTGCGAAGAAATCCCACAGCATCTACCTTCCCTTGGTTTACAAAAGTTTTCTGTGCTCCTTTGTGACTGGAATACATGGTCTCAGTGTTCTCAGCAGAGTTTTGAGGTTGTTCAGCGTCTCTGTGATTTACAAGGCCTCCTGGGTGCCCTGGATCTGGTTAACTCCCAATTCCCTTACGCCAGGAATGAATATTTTCTGTGCTAACAGATAGAATACTTGCCAACTCAAAATGAGCTCTCCTTGAGTAGAGGGCACTGTGGTGTGACATCTTCCAGCTAACCTTGACTCCCCGGCTTCTCTCAGGCTTCTAAGCAGTTAGTGGAGGGAGCACCCAGGCAGGAGGCCCATCTTCTCCTTCCTTTGTCATCCCTCACTGAACCTAATCAGGTGCTTTGAGCCCAGTGGGAGCCCAGGAAATGTTCTTGTCTGTCAGGCTGCCTGTGGTCTCACAGAAGGTGGAACCATAGTGTCACTTCTTCCAAGGAAGGCACCATCCTTCCCAAGCCATCACCAAGCACTGAAGCTTTGGGATTGAAGCACTAAGGCATTGCTGCAGCTACTTGCTCACAGATTGCTTCTCTCAAGTTGTGACAGGGCTGAGTTGAAATGGGCAAGAGGTTCAGAGTAAGTTTTTAACAAGGGGGATTAAGAAGGTAGATTGAACAAATCTGTATAAAAATGGAAGACCCATTAAAAAGTTGAGTATCAACTACCTGCTAGGCATTTTCCTTTCATGCATTCACTTAAGCATCAACCATTCTTTACCAGAATGCATTCTCTCCATTTCACAATTGAGAGAAGTGAGGCTTAACTAATAGAGGTCCCGTACAGGGAGATAATAAGGATTGTATCATACTGTAAAGCCCTTGCCTCCAAGTTTACTCTGCCTCTTTGCAGAAGGGCTAGTACAGGATTCACATTAGTATTCACTTCGAATCTCATGGCCAACTCCTAGGTGCCAAATAGAGCGGGGAAGGATTCTGGAAGGAGATTAAAAAGCCATACAACAGCTTAATTCTAGAGAATGGCTAGAAATTTCCTGGGAGAAAAGTTGCAAAACAAACTTAGGAATATAATTGGCTTTCAAGATAAACATATAAACTGGGGCATTGTAGGTGGGCACTTATAATGAATGGGCTTTCAGTGCTTTGTAAGCATGCAAAGTTGCTGGAAATGGGGTAGTTAAGGATGTGATCACTCTTGTATCCATCCGGGACCAAATTCTGAATAGTTTGGCCACATTGGTTCACACACTGTATTTGGGATTTTCGCTCCTCCAGAGAAATGATCAGCTGACTATGGGCAATAAAGCATCACTATCTGCTAACAGCATGTTTCCGGGGGCACTTGTGTGGCAGTCAACAGCAGCTGCTGCTCAGAAAGAGATAACAGGTTTCCATCAATCACTCAGTGTTGGAAAGAATATCGGGTGTACAACCCACTTATTCCCGTGCTGCATCCTCATGTCTGGAGTGGAGACTCTCACAGGAAATGTTTAGGAGGAAATCTCAGAAGACGTTGACATTTATCAATCGCCACCTACTTCCTAGTTATTATACATTAATTCCTTACAACAATCCTGAGGTAAATGTTACTGCTCCATTTACAGAGGAAGAAGTGGAGATTCAGGGAAGTTGAGTAAATAAGCCAAACTCTCGGTTGTTAGTAAGTGGTTTCAAAGCCAGGCTGATGTGATTCCAAGATCAGCTCTTTACATTATATCACAACTGACTCATTATGCATAATTGTTAATACCTAGATTATGTGTTGCCTCAGAGCCAGACAGTAGCAGCAGCAGTAGTAACAGCAGTAGCAATTTTTATGAAATTTCCATGTGCAAGGCATTTTATAAAGTTTGGCTCATTTAATAATCAAAACATCCAAATGAGTTAAATATTTTTTATTATGATTTGATAAATGAACTTTGTCATTCCTCCCCTTTGTGTCTGAAGGGGTGTGTGTGTGTGTGTGTGTGTGTTGGAAGGGGGAGGGATAGAGATGACTGCTTAGGCTAGTGTTCACAGCAGTGGAATGGATCTGATGAACTCTAGGCTCCATCACTGAAAACTAAACAACAGGAGGCTATCTTTTTAATCAAAATTTGGGGTGTCGGTGAATCTATGGAGCTTTTCCAACTAGGCATGTCTTGCTTGTCATGTAGGATATTGATGGTCAGTTGGGTTTATGCATATCATGGTCTTGCTTATTTTTTCCCCTCCATTCTGGGCTACATGCATTAACCTAAGATTCTTTCTGACTACTAAAGATTATTTCTTTAGGTGTTATCTTAGTCCTACATATACACTTTAGAATACATACATTTCTGAGCACCATTTTCTAAATAAACAGCACTCAGCACATCCATGCAAGCATTTGTATTGATAAGTGTATATTACAAAACCTAGGGAATTATGTGAAGCCATTATCTAGTTTTGGAGAAGATAGAGTTTCCTGTCAATTGAGATTCTCCCTCCTTGGTTCCTATCCCAGCCCTACTTGTCCCTCATAGTGGCAGCGGTAGAGCCCACGTATAGTTCGGGTCATGGTCTTCTTTCCCTTCCAGGTGTGTAACACTGAGTAAGTATTGCTCACTTGTTTTTCTCAGCTAATGTAGCATTAGATTAGCTCTCACTTATGTCAGTTGTTACCAGTTTAAAACTGCTCCATAGGTTGTGTACTAAACCTACCCATATCTGCCACTTGTGCCCTAATTCTAGCAGCTGCCTTCTACTCAGAGATGGGAACTTTCCTGAAGGGAAAGAGCCAGTACCCCTCTTGAGACTCGTCCACAAAATCAATTTTTACTTCCATTCTCAACATGCCCTCGAAACACAGATGCTGTGCTTAAAAGACAAATTGATCATTTTATTTCAATTGCACAGAAATGATGTTGAAAAAATGAACAGACCTTGGGCCATTAGAGCTCAATAGTTGGCAAGAGGCAATCTGCTTATCAATTAAAATCAGCAACTCAAATTCCTGTTGTTTCCGCTTGTCAAAGTAATAAAGAAAAATGTACCCCCAAATGGTACAGTATTGAATACCAAATTCATTCTTGTGAAACTCTGTCTATGTTTATAATGTTAGCATTGTCAATTACAGTAGGAATCTACTGGCTGTAATAGCTAATAATTTATATGTATTTTCCTTCACCACAGCCCATAAGTTAAATGTGATATTCTTTATATGCAATAGATCCAATTTCCCTTTCCACCACATACTTTACATGAAATCATTTGCTATTTTTATCATTTGTGTAATTTAATAACTTTCTCTCCATACTGTTCTTTATATTTTACAAATAAAATGGCATTTGGTCATTAGCAGTGAAAGAGGACCAGGAAATCCAAACTAAGAAAAAAGCCAAGAAAACAGGACCTTCATGACTAAACTATCACATCTCTTCTACATTTAATTACAGTTTCCAGTCAACATTCACTCCATTCCAGTTATGTGCCTTGCACTGTGTTTACCATTATAGTTGAATCAAAGAAAATTAAGACAAGGAACTGGCTTTCAAGGAAAACAGATTAAAAAACAGCATAATATAAGGCCAACCGGGATCAGTAATAAGGTACTTGCAGGGTGTTGCTGGAATGCAAAGGAAGAATGGATTCTTTTTGACTAAAGGATACTGACAAGATTCATGGAGAAAGTAAGAGAGTCTGGTTAAGAAATGAACAGAACTTTAATACACAGAGAAGAGGAGTTCAGAGCCCCCCCAGCTAAGGGAAGAACATCAGAAAATGCACCTGGGTATAGAAATGCAGTTGTATCAGGGACTGGGTTGGGGGTTGGTAGGTCGTTGGACCAGGAGGCTGGGTAGATGAATTAGGAAGTGAATCTGGAGGGTAAGGTTTGGCAGATGGTCTTTGATGCTGTGGTAGATTGCAAAAGCAGTCACAAATTCTTCTCATCCCGTTATGCATTCTTCCCTTTTTAAAAAAGACACTATTTGTTAGAGAATTTTGAATTTACAGAAAAACTATGCAGAAAGAACAGATACCCCATATACTCCCTTTCTCCCACCCACTTCTCTCTCCCTCTCTATCTTGCATGCACACACACTCCTATTATTAACATCTTGCATTAGTGTGGTATGTTACCATTGATGAACCAATATCAACACATTATTATTACCTGAAGTCCATAGTTCACATTAGGGTTCATTCTGTTGTACATTCTGTGGGTTTTGATAAATCCATAATACTATGTGTTCACCATTTCAGTATCATACAGAATGGTTTCACTGCCCTAAAAATCCCCTGTGTTCCACTCATTCATCCCTCCTTCCTCACAGACCCCTGTTATCTATCTGTTGATCTTTTACTGTCTCTGTAGTTTTACCTTCTCAAGAACGTCATATATTGAAATCACACATTGGATAGCCTTTTCAGACTGGCTACTTAGCTATATGCATGTAAGTTTCTTCCATGTATTTTCATGGTCTGATAGCTCTTTTTTTTTTTTTTTTTTAAATCACAGGGTCACTGGATCAAATATGGGGTCTGAGAGAGTAGCTTAATCCTAAATCCCACACTGCCTGGCATGTCCTTCCTCTGGGTATGCACATCGGCACTCTGCTTCAATTAAGTAGCCACTCAAATATCACCTATCATGGACTTTCTTTGACTATAAATTCTAAAATGTCCCCCACTCCCCACAGGCACACCCCTTATCCCATACCCTGTTCTATTTTTCTTTGCACTTAGCACTTCTGGTATATATATTTTTGTATAATTTGTTGTCTCTGTCACATTGTCCCCAGAAGAGTGCAATACCCATTAAAACAAAGGCATGGTTCTCTGGTGTGTCCTCAGGGCCCAGTACAATACTCGGCTTTAGGTACTCAAGAAATATTTTTGAATTATTGAGTAAATGAAAGAATAATAACTTAATGAATAAATGTGTTGAGTCCAAGCATGGCAGGGCATGGAGCACTGTCCTTCCTCAGGAGAGGCTCAGGTCCTGGGACTCTTGCAAGCCTACATGTAGGCAGCATCTCTGCAGCATCTCTGACAAACTAAGGCAAACAGAATCTGGCTGTTAGGACAGGTGACAAGTAATGGTAATCAAAATTCTCACTGATCTTATTGATTATAGTAAAAGTCACATCATGTGAAAAGGTGTTGGTGGAAGAGTACACCTCACAATGATAAAATACAGTACTATCAATTTCATGGTAAGTCTCTTGGTTAATTATTTACTGGAGGTTGGAGATGGAGAGATAATTCAGATTGAAATCAGGTACCGAACTGGCTGAGATTGCCATTGTTCTATACAATATCCATTCTTCCCCTTCTCCTTGGTGACAGATCCCTGAGTTTTACCTTGAGTTCATTGCCTCTCAGAACTAAAGACTATATTCCCCAGACTTCCCAGCCGCCCTTAGAGTGAGATGTGGTCATATGCTAAGTCCCGACCAATGACACGTAGATGGAAGTTTTGTGCGGGACTTCAGAGAACATTGCTTAAAAAGAGCTGACTCGTTTGGGAAACACTCATTTTTAGCACCGTCTGCAATTCTCTGCATAACCCTCAACAGGGAGGTGATGGCTGGAAACCCTGGAAACCAACTGTCCTCTTGGAACATAAACTGATACTGAGGGTGGCAGCCATGTGCTAGGCGGTGAGGAAGAAAGACTGAAGCCTGGTCCCTGATGATTCCATAGGGTCACCACAGCGGCTCTAGTCTGCCCACCTCCATGTAGAGGCAAAAGGAAAAGAACTTTGGTCTCGTTCTGTTGTTGTTGGTATATGCAGCCAAACCTGATCCTAACTAATACATCTGGCTTCAAGAGTTATAATAGATTATCAATGGAAAAAAATGGATTTATATTCAGAAAATATGAGTTCCTGTTGCAGATTTCCCTGACAACTAAGTTGTCACTTACAACTGGGAAAGTAATTTAATCTTTCTGAGGACGTGTTCCTCCGCTTTCAAATTAGGGAAGATAATGGATACTTGTAAAATTGTTGTGAGAATTAAGTGTAAAATTGTATATGAAAGTGGATTATATAGAGTATTAACAGTAATTATAATCAATAAGGGGTCTTTGCAGAAAGAAAAGTGGTCCTTGCTTCTACTGGCCTATTTAAACATTCCTAAGCAGGAATCAGGGTCTTATTGTACAATATAAGTAACAGTTTGGAACCACCTACTATGTGCAAATCAGTATTGGATATTCTGATGAAAAAGAATAAATTATAATACCAGCCACATATCACCTCAAATCTAAATAGGAGAAAATTTTAAGAATCAGTTATAACCCAGTCGTGAATTACTGCTGCCCCCTCACATATAGACTAAAATGATGCAAGTGACAAAAATTAATTTTGGTTTCTATCCACCACAAATCTATGGCTAGCTTTTATCATTTCTTGGGATAATTGAAGAGACTGAGAATCTGCTGATTATTTTCTGACAGTTCTCACGCAGGAAAGCTTTCAAACCACATTTTAGAGTGAATTTGGCAAAATTCCACATTTCATCCTCCAGCTCCTCTATAGCATGGACAAAATATTTTGTTGAGAATACTTAGAAAAAGGAAAGTGGAGATTAAAAAGAGAAAAAGGAGGCAGTACAGATGGCAGAGTAGAATGAGCTGTTTTTGCAAGAAATAAAATAAGTGGGCAGGGCACAAATAGTGTCAAAACCTTAGAACTATAGCTCTGCATTTGTGGGGTAGAAAAATGAGAGGTGGGTTGAGATGTTATTAACACAGTGTGGTAATCATTAGTGATGACTGCAATTATTTCTGGCTTCCCACCTTCTGGGTGTATAGAATAACGTGCTTTTTGGCTCCTTTGTTGGGTGGGCCATGAGTTATAAGAAATAGATCCCATCTTAGCCTATGCATTCAATTATTGCTGCGAGACCATCCCCCCCCACCCGCCACCTGCCCCCCAGAGCTCTCTTTCCCTTTGTCACTGTGACCAGCAATGTTTGAGATGGTGTTTGCTTCATCAGACTAGGTTCTGGAGTGTGGTGGAAAGGCACGATAGGTAAATAGAAAAAGCAAGACATATATTTAGATTTTTTTTTCTGTCACCAAGATTTTGGATTTCTTTGTTACTACAACTTAATCTAGCCTTTCCAGTCTAGCCTATACAATATTAGAGAGTTTGCCATAATATGCCATGGAGAGGCCCTAGGTAGAGGTAGGGCTAGGAAATACAGAATTAATGAAGGAGGTAGGAAAAATATATAACTGGTTGTCAGGGGGGGATTTATTCCACCAGTTATCTGAAGCTAAGTGAGTTAAAAATATGAAAGAAAAAATGACAGAAAAATAATCAGCTATTTACTGACTTCTCAGAGGAATGGAGTATGGGGAGATTGTATTCTTTGCTGAGCAAATGGTGAGGCTGGGAATGCTGTTCAATTGCTCTGTACCTAGGGGAAGAAGTAAGGGAAGGATTATAGCAAGACCTGAGGATAGGAGTGGTGGGGAAAAACCAAAGCTAAGAGAGCTGTGAACGTTGGGTTCTGGAATGGTGAGAGGGAAATGACATGACTTTAGATGCATTAGAACTTTGGAGATAGAACTCAGATGTCTAAGGGAATTATATTGAGTATTTTTGTGTGGCATGCAAATACAACGCTCTCCTCCTTTTTTCTACAAAATCTTTATTGAATCCCCCAAAGCAAATTTGATTTCACAAAGCCTTAGAAACTACTATAGGTTTTACTGAAATGTTAATTCCCACTTCAAGGTAGGTGTAGGATAAGACTGTTAAGTCCCCATGGGGCCCAGACACAATTGGTAAACAAATATTTTATCCCTATTTCAAGCATTTACATTACCCTGTGCTTCTAGAATCACACTGAGACTATTTTGAGACTGCAAGAAAATGAGACTTCTATAAATGTAAAAGTTGTCAAAGATATAGGACAAGAATTTATAGCTACCATTTTTATAACTTTCAAATACATTTTGGGGGAAAACTTAGGTTGTCTTCCATTTTAATTAATTGCTGTTTTTAAAAAAAGTGCAGCAGTGATTTTGTTCTCAGTAAAAACTTGCATAAACACTGATGGTTTTTAAACCAGTGGCAGCTTAACGGTAGGAAGGAGACCAAGGCGAGGGAACTGTCAGCTTCCAGCATGTCTCCCATCCAATCAGTGTCTTTGCTTTTATATATTTTAAATATTAGAATTCCAAATAAGAATTCCTAGTTTTTAAAGAAAATGTTTAAAAGCTCGGTTGTTTAGTGAAGGTTTAAATACTTAGTGTGTGTATTCTCTTTACTAGATAAAACATAGTCAATAACATCCAACCTAACCCCAAATTTCAAATACTTGTCTGCCTGGTCTCTTCTGAAAAATCTCCCTGATAGGTTCTTTCCATATATCCCCCTCCCTCCCCCAATTAACTCTACCTACTTTACTTGTCATAAAGCTCCCTTTATTGTACCCTCAAGACAACTACAAACCTGCTCTGCTGACCTTATGTGTTAGAACATCTGTGGCACTTATCTTGACTTCTGCATCCTTCTCTATTTTCTATTAATGATTTTCATTTCACATTTTGATTTTAGACTTTTATTTTTAGCTTGGTATTCTCCCATGTGGCCCTGACTCCTTCAGCCTTGAGAGTTGCCTGTGAATTTGTCAAATCCCAGCACCACCACTTCAGCTATCCCATCTTTGATTAAAGAAATAAAACAAAATCAAAATATCTTTAGAGCAGAAGTTAATTACCAGTCAGTTAATACGCGTGTTTTATGGCTCAAATTAGAGCTCTAGGGAGGGTGGGAGGGAGAGGCAAGAGGGAGGAGATATGGGGATATATGTATATGTATAGCTGATTCAATTTGTTATAAAGCAGAAACTAATACACCATTGTAAAGCAATTATACTCCAATAAAGATTAAAAAAAAATACAGGTTTTAAAAAAAAAAGAAGGGATTCTGCTGTATTTCAAACATAAACAACTCACGTGCCAGGAGAACTCTGCCAGGGGAAATCACAATAAAGGGACAAATCTTCCAGATCTTTTAAGAGAACATCAGTAAAGCAGGTGCCGTTTTATTCTTCCGTCAACCTGTCACAGGGAGCTTTCTCATGAAACCAAAAATGTGGGTTGAGGGAGAGAAATCAATGCATTAGGTTGAAGTGTGCTGTATCAATCACCTGCTTATGCAAATTTCTTGGGCCATTAGGAGCTACTCAAGCCCAGTCTCATATATACCCCTTCCAGTGGCTAGTGCAGTGCTGCTGCACATGCCCAGATATGGCTTAGGGGAGTGGATGACGCTCAGTGTAAGAGGGGTAGTTCAAGTTCCTGGTTACTGGCTCTATGGTGACTGACTTCTTCAGTCTCTACTAGGACCCACAACAATCCAGAGCTATGTCTCAAATGGAGAGTAGTTGCTGAAGGGAGAATTTTATTGCTCAGAACTCTGAAACACTCATGGAGGTTTGTGGCAGGCTCCCTTTAGCATTCAACTAGCCCATGGGAAATTTAAGCACCATTAGATCAGCTGGGTGTGAAGGCGCAGGTGATAGAGCTCTTGTAACGCAACCTCGGACAGCTGCGGAGCCTTCTCTAGGTTATATTTAAAGATGTACAGGTTACTTGGTAAATGGTCAGAGCAGCACATCCAAATATGATTTATGTTGCATCCAAAAATCAAAGAGGCTCACTAAATGTTTAACTTTTTCTCTGTGGTTCGTAGGACAAAGTGCAGCAATTGTCATTCCTTTAAGGCTGTAACATGCCTGAAAAACAGACATCCAGAAATTACCCTGAACTGGCATGTCCTTGAATTTTCTTGGGGTTTATTGCCCATTACCTTGCATGCGTTTTCCTTCCTGATATTACGTGAATTATCCTCATCAGGTCCAGTAGATATGATGTCTTTAACGTAGTGGACAGGTAATGTTCTGTGGAAATGTGAGATGATGAAAATCCCTATGGACCTAGATATGATAGAGAATTAGAAAGGTAACATAGAGATGAACTAAGATTGTAAAAAATACTGTCGGCTCTGCCAAGTGAAAGAAAATTGATTCTGATAGACTTGGTTTATTATTACTCAAAAAAATCTTCTGCCTTCTCAGTAACTTCATACCAATTACTAGAGGCTTTGTTGATTTTCTTCAGTCAAGGCATGTCTGATTAGTCAGTTCTGATTAAGGTTCCCACCTGATCTGTTAACATATTGCGATGTCATTCTTCAACACCCATCTAACTTTTTCAGTGATGAAACGGAAGTTAAATGAAGATGGGAAACAGATAACGTCTATATGAGTTTCCTAGGGCTGCTGTAACAAAGTACCATAAACTGCATGTCTAAAAACAACAGAAAATTTATTGTCTCACAGTCTTCGTGGCTAGGAGTCCAAAATCAAGTTGTCGGAGGACAATGCTTCCTCAGATATCTGCAGAGAGGAGAATCTTTTTTGCCTCTTCCTGGCTTCTGGTGGTGCCCATCAATCCTTGGCATTCCTTAGCTTGCAGCTACATCATGTCAGTCCCTGACCCCTTCATCACATCCCTCTGTGAGTATCTGTGTCTTAACATGGCATTCTCTTCTCTGTCTCTCTTCTCTTCTTATAAAGACACCAGTCATATTGGATTAAGGACCCACCCTACACCAGTCTGATCTCATCTTAATTTAACTGATTACCTCTGCAGCAACCCTATTCCCAAATAAGGTCACATTCTGAGATACTGTGGGCCGGGATGGCAACATAACTTTTGGAGGGGAGCACAATTTAACCCATAACAGCACCCCAGTATCTTCTCAAGACTTGACGTCGGTACTCATTTCTGAAATTTCTCCAAAGATTCAGTCTTGTGTGTTATGGGTAAGGATTACTTCAGAGGTTTCAAATATGCCCTTTCTATTTTAGTAGCCTTCACTCCATTGGTCAGGGAGCCAATAGTGGGATTGCATGTAGTTGCAGTTTATGTATATACCAACAGTGCATTCAGAAACAAGGAAAATAAACTCAGAGTGTATCTGCAAACTCACTAAGCCTATTCTGATATGGACTTAGAATGAAATTCCATTTATCTCCTGATCCCGTGCCCTCAGCCTGTCTTGTCTCATGCTGGTGTTCAGACTCCCAGAGCCAGTGCCCTTTCCTAGTTGACTGTAACTCTAGTAAAGAGGTGCAGCACCTTTGGAGGGAGGCCCAAGAAACCTCATATTACATCCTTGTGACAAGTATGTGTGAAAAGGGACACATTATCTCTTGAGTCAAAGGCCTTAGTTAGGCCAGTCTAGATAAAACAGGTCTGGGAAGTGGGTGAGAGGCAGTGACACTTCATTATAATGATAGTGATTCAAGTTAGGTGTACACAGGTCAGACCTATAGTTTGATAGGTTTTTTGGTGGTGGTTGTAAGGAACAGCACCAAAAACGGAGGAGAGCTTGAACAAGCTTTATTTGGGAACGCTCCCGGGCGAGGTTCACTTGTCCGAGAGAAAGGGGCCAGAGAAGTCGTGCCCGGGTGCGGCGCGAACAAAATTTATAGGGGTGGACGCAGGGGAGGCACTTGCTGTGTGAAGCAGCCCCCTTTTTTGATAATCTTTCAGGTGTCGTGGCAATGTCAGGTGTCGCTTGCATCAGCCTCAGAGCCGTTGGTTCCGCCCCTCGAGGAGAGGGAAGACCGGGGCCGAGTGGAAAGTCCCGGGTCTGTTTCTTGAGCAGGTGGAAAGTCCCGGGCTGATGCCACTCGTGGGTTCGGCTGCATCAACCACCCTGGCGGGGGTTCCGTCTGACTCCCTGGGCCCTTCCCCGGACCTGCTGGCCTTACATCCCGACTTCTTTGGTGTAATGGGGCGACGTTTGGTCTCTGGCTACTTCCTGCTGTACGGGGGCGCTGGAAGGGAGTCGGGTGGCCAACGGTCTGGAGGTTAGGGGAGGGCGGCAGCGGGGGGTTCTGTGGGTAGTAAGGTATATGGGTGGAGGAGCATCTGATTCACTGCCACCCGAGAGACTTCTTGTATGCGACTGCGGAGAAACCTGAAGAAACGGGGCAAGCATGAATAGGATGCAGATAAGGATTAAGGGGCCTAGGATTGGTGTCAGCCAGGTATAGAGGGTGGACCGCCACCAGTCGGGGATGGGGGAGGTGGATTGTCGCTGCCTGCGTTGGAGTTCTTCTTTTAAGCATCGGAGAGCATCTACATTGTCTTCAACGACCCCTGTCTCATTGATGTAGTAGCAGCACTCTTCCTGTAGGAAGAGGCAGGTACCTCCTTTGTCGGCTGTCAGAAGGTCCAGGGTGCATCGATTTTGGAGGGCAACTCGGGCTACTGAGGTGATCTGGCACTGGAGGGAGGTGATGGAGGCGGCAGAAGCCTAGATGGCTAGCTGGAGTTTCTGTTCTAGGTCGCGGGATGTTGAGACACTGTGTGTTAGGGCTCCTCCCCCGATGCCCGCAGCAACGGGAGAGGAGGTGAGGGAAATGACTGCGACCATAGGGAGAAAGATGGCCCTTTTTTGTCGGCCAAAAAGTTGTGTGGTAAGTGAGAGAAATTCGGCTTGGCCATATAATGTGAGTTGTGGAACAAGGGTGACGGGGATACATGGGAAGGGGGAGGAAGAGTTGCCCTCTTTTGTAAGCGAGCCATTACACCAAAAGAACAAGCCTGGTGGTGCCCCCATTGGCATAGTTACAGGGATGGATGAATTGCAAGGGAGTGCATCATTAGTTAAGTTTGGGCGGCTGCCATAGCAAATTGTGAGGTTCTTTTTTTCTAAATCAAGAAATATGGGGACTCTTAAAGGGGGAAAAGGTAAGTTTTGGGAGGAATTGAGGAGGGTAGAGGTGAAGGGCTGGTAGAGTGGGACAGCAGTTAATGGTGGTCTGCCAAGTGAGGCACATAGAAAGCAGTCAGAGATGTTGCCTATCCTGGTGTGATTAAGCATTTGCACCCCCTGGCAGATGAGGGCCAACCAAGAAAAAGGGTCCGTCTTGTGGTCAGGGTGGGGTAGTTGGCATTCTAGGGCCTGTTCCATCTCCTGGACCATGGTGGCCTGCTCGCTCAAGTGCTGGATAATTTCGGGGATCACTCTGACGTATGGGCGGAAGACCCTGATAGAGCCCACGGGGTAGGCATCAGTTGCCCACCGGTAGATTTTTCCTTGTACCCCTTTTACCATCTTGTGTCCCAGGGATCTTTGATGTTGATGAATAATTGACCCTTGCGATTTGTGGTGAGCAGGTGGGATTGTCGGAGCGAGCTCCTGGTATCTAGTTTTGCCACATGGATGTTACATGAGTGATAGGGGCACCCCCCATAGGTCTCATCCCACCATTGGCAGTAGTCTCAGTTCTGATCGTAAGTGAAGCAGACAGTGGGGGTGGACCATCCCAGGGGAACACCTTCTATATTAGAGATGGGGATCTGGACTGTTACCAGGGCCTGGCACCCATCTGGTTGGCAGTCTCCCGTGCCCAGGACTCGGGCGTGGGTCCGACCTTTAGCTTGCCATGTCCCGTGGACATGGAAGTGCCATAGGGACATCTGGTGAGTCCTGGGTGGCAGGAGGAGCAGCAGGAGGAGAGACAGGGTGACGGGCAAGCCGTAGTCTCGTGGGACCCAGCGGTAGGGCTGTCCAAGTCTCTGAAGTTGGGGCCATTTTAAGGCGGGAGACATGGTACCAGGAGGGGTGTCCCAAGAGTTTAGCTGCCGTGGGAGTGGTGAGGATCACCGTATGGGGGCCTGTCCACCGTGGCTTGAGAGATTGGGGGTGTAATTCTTTGAGGAGGATGCTATCACCGGGTTGTAGAGGGAGAGAGGAAGTTTCAGAGGCAGTGACCGTCGGCAGGTTGTGGTCAGCATGTTCACAGAGAAGGTGGCAAAGCAGAGACAGGTAGGGGAGGTAGGAAGCTAGGGGTGGGTTTTGGGTTGGTAGGTTATGGAGGAGAAAAGGGCGGCCATAGAGCAGTTCTAATGGACTGAGACCAGTAGGGGTCCGAGGTGAGGCTTGGATTTGGGTGAGGGCAAGGGGGAGCAGGTTGGGCCACGAGATATGGACCTCAAGGGACAGCTTGGTGAGGTGGTCTTTCAAGATTCCGTTGGCACGCTCAATCTTACTGGATGGCTGGGGGTGGTAGGGGATGTGGAGTCTGCAGGTGATCTGAAGAGCCTCGGATACCTGTTGAACCACCTGAGAGACGAAGGCGGGTCCGTTGTCCGACTGGATGGAGATCAGCAGGCCAAATCAGGGGATGATATGTTGGAGAAGGATGGTGGCGACCATATCCGCCGTTTCTCGGGCCACTGGGAAGGCCTCAATCCAACCTGGAAAGGTGTCAACGAGAGTGAGCAAATATCAGAAGCGTTTACAGTGGGGCATGTGGGTGAAGTCAATCTGCCAGTCCTCGCCAGGTTGGTGTCTGCCCATCTGGTGAGTAGGGATTCGGGACCATAGGCCTCCTTGTGGAGAGACGGACGTGCAAGTCTGGCAAGCCACGTGAGTTTTTGAGATGGCATCTCTGAGTCCAGGCATGTAAAAGAGGGGATCTAGGAAACGGAACATTGCCTTCGGGCCAATGTATAGGGACTTGTGGACGTCTGATAGGAGGCTGGCCGCTTGGGCTGAAGGGAGGGCAACTTTGTTGTCCATAAAAATCCATCCTTTTTCGGCCTTGTGGCCCCCTTTGGATAGTAGAGCTGCATCTTCATGGGGGTCTTATGTGGGTTGGATTGAGGTGGTGAGGAACAAGATCAGAGCTAGAGGGGCCTCTTTGGTGAGTTCGCGGGCCACGGAGTCGGCCTTTGAGTTACCTTGTGCTATTGGGTTAGAGGGAGACTGGTGGCCCCTGCAGTGGATGACTGCCACCTCCTCAGGCAGCTGGAGGGCATCCAGGAGTTTTGCAATGAGGGAAGCATTGACCACCGGGGAACCCTTGGTCAAAAATCCGCGCTCCCTCCAAAGAGTTGAATGGCTGTGCGCAATCAGGAAGGCATATTTAGAATCTGTATAGATATTGACCCTTCGGCCCTTAGAGAGATCGAGGGCCCATGTGAGTGCAATCAGTTCAGCCCTTTGAGAGGTTGTCCATTCTGGGAGGCGGTTGGCCTCGATAATGGTTGAGATGGTTACTACCGCGTAGGCCGCCCAGCGGCGTCTGTCGGGGCCGAGTATTGAGCTGCCATCTACGAAGAGGGTGCGGTCCGGGTTTAACAGTGGTGTATCAAGGAGTCCCTCCCTCGGCGGGCTGAGGGCCTCTATGACTTGGGGGCAGGAGTGGGAAGGGGAGGTCCCGGTATCGGAGATAGGCAAGAGGGAGGCCGGGGTTGGGGGGGGGGTGGCAGGGAGAGGTCGAGGGAGATAGCAGGGTTTTCAATGAATAGCAGGTGGAATTCCTGGATGCAGGAGGGGCCCAAGAGAGAGAGAAAGACTTATGGCCGAAGAGGTTGGCCAGTTGGTGGGAGGAAAATAAAGTCAGCGGGCGGGCCAGGGTCAGTTTGAGTGTTTGGTCAGCTCGGCTGCTGCTGCCAAAGCCCAGAGGCATGGTTGCCATCCCTGAATGGTTGGGTCAAGTTGTTTGGAGAGGTAGGCCACGGAGCGATAGGAAGGCCCTACGGGTTGGGCAAGGAGTCCAGTAGCTATTCCAGTCCATTCATCTACAAAGAGGTGGAAAGGACGGTTGGGGTTAGGCAGAGAAAGGGGAGGGGAGGATATCAGGGTGTCTCTGAGGGTGAGAAAGGCCCGTCGAACAGTGGAGGGAGAGGTAAGGGGTCCTTGGGGGGTTTCTTTAGCAGCTAAATATAGGGATTTAGCAAGAAGAGCAAAGTTAGGGATCCAGTGTTGGAAAAATCCTATTAGGCCCAGGAAGGAGAGAATCTGGTCAGCTGTCTCTGGAGGTTGGAGGTCGCGGATGGCCTGGGTGCGGTCGGCTGTCAGGCTCTTTGTTGTGGGGGTAAGGTGGACTCCCAGGTAGGTTACTGAGGGTGTAGACAGTTGGGCCTTGGTTGGAGAGACCCAATAGCCGCGAGAGCTGAGGAGGTCAGCAGTGTGTTGTTTTGAGAGGCTGAGAGATGGGCTACAGAGGAGGAGGTCATCCACGTATTGGAGGACTATACTGGGGGTGAGAGGGCAGGAAGCGAGGTCCCACGCCAGAGCCTGGCCAAAGAGGTGGGGGCTGTCACGGAAGCCCTGGGGAAGAACCGTCTATGTAAGGTGGCGGGAAGCCTGGGTATCCGGATCTGTCCAGGTGAAAGCAAAAAGGAAGTAGGAATCAGGGTGTAGAGGGATAGAAAAGAAGGCATCTTTGAGATCTAGGACCATCCAGACCGAGGAGGGGGAGCAGGAGTTGAGAGGAGGAGGCCTTAGGATCAAGTCTGGCAGGTTGGAGAGAGGCCCCTAATTGGAAGAGAACATCACAACCTAGCAGAGGAACCGGGCAGGACGGTATGACTAAGAAAGAATGAGTGAAAGGGAACCTCTCCATGTAACATGAGAGGGGGCCGGTCTGGAGCGGGAAGGACGGCTTACTGTCGATGCCCATAACTGAGATCTGGGAAGGAAAAACTGGCTCGGAATATGTAGGCAAGACTGAATAGGTAGCCCCCGTGTCCACCAGGAATGAGATGGACTTACCCGCTACCTGTAGCGCCACCCTGGGCTCGGCGAGGGTGATGGGAGTCTTCGAGTCCGGGTGATGTCAGTCATCAGCCAATCCCAGGAGTTCGAGTGGTAGAACCGTCGGGTCAGTTCGCCCTCCGCGTGGAGGCGCTGAGGGAGCGCCGGCCATAGGGCAGTCACTCTTCCGATGGCCTGTTAGCCCACAGCCAGGGCAGGGCTTGGAAGGAGGCCGGGGATTGGGACATTGGCGAGCCCAGTGCCCTTCTTTTCCGCATTTGAAGCAGGCCCCTAGTGGGGTTGCCTTTGGCGGGTCCCATGGATGTTGTCCAAGGGAGATGGCCGGCCGCAGGGCGGCTATGAGGGCTTGGGTCTGGAGGGCCACCTTTTGGTGCATCCGAGCCTGTCGGCTGGACTGCCAAATCTTCACGGGCATTGTAGACTTTAAAGGCCATTTTTATCAGGTCTCGGATAGGAGTCTGGGGGCCGTCCTCTGCCCGCTTAAGTTTTTTTCTGATATCAGGGGCTGATTGGGTGATAAAGTGGGTGGACAAGACCGTTGTGCCTGCGGGGGTGTCAGGGTCCAAGCGGGTGTAGAGAGTTAGGGCCTCTGTAAGGCAGTTGAGGAAAACGGCTGGATTTTCATTGGGCTCTTGGGTTATCTCTTTTAGCTTTTCGAAGTTGACAATCTTGTGGGAGGCAGCCTGCATACCAGCCAAGAGGCATTGGATCATTAGATGGCGTTTGCGGTGACCGTCTTGGCCGTCCTGATAACTGCAGCCCGGATCGGTGCCAGGAACGGCAGTGGCTCTGGTGGGCGTAGAGTTATCAGTGAGGTGGACCTGATCTGCGTGGTTTCGGGCAGCAGCTTGAATTCTTTCCCTCTCGTCGGGGGTCAGAGTAGAAGATAGGATCACAAAGATGTCGTGCCAGGTTAGATTGTAAGCTTGAGAGAGGTAGGGAAATTCTTTGATGTAGCGGGAGGAGTCGGCAGTAAAGGAGCCTAATCACTTTTCTATTGAGAGAGATCTTGGAGGGAAAAGGGAACATGAACCCTAACTAATCCTTCCGCTCCGGCCACCTCTCTTAAGGGACAGAGAAGGTTTGGGTCTTGGGAGTCATGGTGGTGAGAGCGGGTGTGTGAGCTGATAGGCGAGGAGAGGGGCAGGAGAGAGAGGTGGAGGGGGAGGAAGCAGGGAAAGGGGAAGCCAAGGGAGAGGTTGCCGGGGGAAGCGGGGCAGCGGTCGGGGGCACTGGGGTGGGCT
>NW_020173940.1:0-9777 GCF_003031525.2 Neophocaena asiaeorientalis asiaeorientalis | reverse complement strand
GCTCCAGGGTAGGGTGGGGGTTGGAGAGGAGCTCTGGAGGGGGGAGAGGCGAGAGATTCGGGTGGGTCGGCTAGTGGAGAGGGGTCATCGTCAAACGAAATTAGGGGCTTGGATATAGGAGATGTCTGTTTGGCAAGAAGGATCTGGGAAGTGGAACAATCGATGCAGAGGGAAGGGCGGGAGTGTAAATACCAGAAGGCCTGGACGTAGGGGACCTCGGACCATTCACCTGTCCTGCGGCAGTAGTTATCTAAATCCCAAAGGATGTTGAAGTCGAAAGTCCCTTCAGGAGACCATTTAGATTGATTGTCTAGAGCGTACTGTGGCCAGGCCTCGGTGGAATAAACTATGAGCCGCCTGCGGCGGAGATCTTGAGAAAAGCCGAGTTTTGTAAAGTTGGCCAGGAGACACCCCAGGGGTGCCTTGGAATCTGGTTTGGATTCTGAAGTCCTCATGACCTCCGGTCTGTCCCCGGGTGAACAGAGAAAGAGAGAGACATCTCTGGTCGGTCACGGCGGATCGGAGAGCAGTCAGGCAGTTGGGACGTCTCCACAATCGCCCGAGGCTCGGAGGGAGGATGGAGTCCCTGACACAGCCGCGGTTAAGGACAGGGAGTCCGGTGGGTAGGGACCCCGGGGGTCGAGGGGAACGAAGGAGGAACTTACCCCGCTTTGCCGGATCGGGTGGGTGAGCAGAGGTCCCTAGTCGTCCCCTGGGGGTGGGGAGGGGTGGCCCCGCGGTAATTTGTGGGGCTGGGTACCCCTCCCGGGTTTCGGCACCAAATGTAAGGAACGGCACCAAAAACGGAGGAGAGCTTAAACAAGCTTTATTTGGGAACGCTCCAGGGCGAGGTTCACTGGTCCGAGAGAAAGGGGCCAGAGAAGTCGCGCCCAGGTGCTGGCACGAACAAAATTTATAGGGGTGGACGCAGGGGAGGTGCTTGCTGTGTGAAGCAGCCCCCCTTTTTGGTAATCTTTCGGGTGTCGTGGCAATGTCAGGTGTCGGTTGCATCAGCCTCAGAGCCGTTGGTTCCGCCCGTCGGGGAGAGGGAAGACCGGGGCCGAGTGGAAAGTCCCGGGTCTGTTTCCTGAGCAGGTGGAAGGTCCCGGGCTGATGCCACTCGTGGGTTCGGCTGCATCAACCACCCTGGCGGGGGTTCCGTCTGACTCCCTGGGCCCTTCCCCGGACCTGCTGGCCTTACAGTGGTTCATACAAAACTCTGGTAACAATATTCTACCCAAATATTTTAAGCCACTGAGGATGATTCCTAATTATCAAAACATTTTGATTAATAATCTGGACTTGATTTCTATTACAGCGGCCATGCTCACTGATTCTGGTGCTGTCATTTGTCCCTCTTTCTGCCTGAACCGGTGGGAGAGAGAGATATCAAGGAATTGGCTTCCATGGTTGGAGGGCTGGAAAGTCTGAGATCTGCAGGGCAGGCCAGCAGGCTGGCAACTCTCAAGCAGGAGCTAACTGCAGCCCATAGATGGAATTTCTTCTAACTCAGGGACACCTCAGTTTTGTTCTTTTTTACCCCAGTTTTATTAAGAATTAATTGACACACACCACTGTACAAGTTCCAGGTTCATGGCGTCATGGTTTGATTTACATATATTGTGAAATGATTACCACAATAGATTCAGCTAACATCTGCCATCTCACGTAGATACAATAAAAAGAAGAGAAAGAATAAAGAAAAAAAAATTCTCCTGTGATAATTGTTAGGATGTCTCTCTTAACAACTTCCTGTATTATATCATACAGCAGTGTTAACTATAGTCATCATGGTGTACATTAAATTCCTAGTACTTATTTTTCTTATAACTGGACGTTTACCTTTTGACCACCTTCCTCCAATTCCCCTCCCCCAACCCTCAGCCTCTGGTAATGCCAAGTCTGACCTCTTTTTCTATGAGTTTGTTTTGTTTTTTATGTTTTTAAGATTCTGTATATGAGTTCATACACTATTTGTATTCTTTCTCTGATTTATTCCACTTAGCATAATGCCATCAAGATCTGTCCACACTGTAACAAATGGTAGGATGTCCTCATTTTTATATTCCACTGTGTATATATACAACTACTTTATCCATTCATCCATTGGTGGATGCTTAGGTAGTTTTCATGTCTTGGCTATTGTAAATATAATGCTGCTATGAACAGAGGGGTGCAGATATTTTCACGTTAGTGTTTTTGTTTTCTTTGGATATATACCCAGAAGTGGAATTGCTAAATTATACAGTATTGATGTTTAGGCATTTTTGAGAATCCTTCATATTATTTTCCATAGTGGCTGTACCAATTTATATTCCCACCAGTGGTACACAGGGTTCCCTTTTCTCCACATTCACGCCACCATTTGCTATCTTTGTCTTTTTGATGATGGCCATTCTAACAGGTGTGGTGGTTTTAATGTGCATTTCCCTAGTGACTAGGGATGTTGAGCATCTTTTAATGTACCTGTTTGCCATTTGTATGTCTTCTTTGGAAAAATGTCTATTCAGATCCTTTGCCCATTTTTAAGTTGGGTTGTTTGTTTTTTGCTTTTTTTTTGTTATTGAGTTATGTGAGTTTTTAAATATATTTTGAATATTAGCCCCTTATTGGATATATAGTTTGCAAATATTTTTTTCTCATTCTGTAGGTTGTCTTCTCACGTTGTTGATTATTTCCTTTTTTGTACAGAAGCTTTTTAGTTTGATGTAGTCCCACTTGTTTATATTTGATTTTGTTGTTTGTGCTTTGTGTCATATCCAAAAAAAATCATTACCAAGACCCATATTGAGGAGCTTTATTCCTATGTTTTCTTCCAGGGGTTTTATGGTTTTAGGTCTTACATTTAAGTCTTTAGTCCACTTTAAGTTAATTGTGGTGCATGGTTAAGATAGGGGTACAGTTTCATTCTTTTATATGTCAATATCCAACTATCCCAGTACCATTTATTGAAGAGACTATTTTCTTCATTGAGTACTCTTCGCTACTTTGTCAAATATCTGTTGACTCTATGCTTGGTTTTATATTTTGGCCCTCAAATCTGTTTCATTGGTCTACTGTTTTGATGACTGTAGCTTTATAGTATAGCTTGAAATTAGGAAGTGTGATGCCTCTGGTTTTGTTCTTTCAGGATTTCTTTGGTTATTCAAGGTCTTTTCGGTTCCATATAAATTTTAGAAGTGTTTTTTCTACTTCTGTTAAAAAAAATGCCATTGGAATTTTGATAGGGATTTCATGGAATCTATAGATAGCTTTTGATAGTATTGATATTTTAACAATGTCAATGAATAGGGAATAACTTTTCATTTGTTTCTGTCATCCTCAGTTTCTTTTATCAATGTCTTGTGTTTTCAGAGTAGAGATCTTTCACCTCCTTGGTTAAATTTATTCCTAAGTATTTTATTGTTTTTGATGCTATTGTAAGTTGGATCAATTTCTTTATTTTTCAGAAAATCTGTTGGTAGTGTATAGAAACACTACTGATTTTTGTATGTTAATTTTATCCTGAAACTTTACTGAATTCATTGATTAGATCTAACAGTTTTCTTGTTGAGTTTTGGGGATTTTCTATATATAAAATTATGCCTTCTGCAATTCTGATGCCTTTTACAACTTTTTAATTCTTTTTATTTTATTTTTTTCCCTAATTGCTCCAGCTAGGACTTCCAGTACTATGATGAATAGAAGTGGTGAGAGTGGGCACCCTTGTCTTGTTTGTGATCTTAAAGGAAAAGCTTGCAACCTTTCACCATTGAGTATGATGTTAGCTGTGGGCTTGGTTTGTCATTTATGGCCTTTATTATGTTGAAATATATGTCTAATATATGCCTAATTTGTGAAGAGTTTTTGTCATGAATGAATGTTGAATTTGAAAAATTCAGATGCTTTTTCTGCATCTGTTGAGATGATCATGATTATTTTCTTTTACTAATGTGATGTATCATATTAATTGATTTTGCATATCTCAAACCATCTTTGCATTTCAGGGATTAAGTCCCACTTGATCATGGTGAATGATTCTTTAAACATGCTGCTGAATTTGGTTTGCTAGTATTTTGTTAAGGATTTTTGCATTTGTATTATCAGGAATATTGGCCTGTAGTTTTCTTTTCTAGTAGTGTCCTTTTTGGTTTTGGTATCAGGACAGTGCTGGCCTCATAAAATAAGCATTCCCTCCTCTTAGATATTTTGGAAGAGTTTGAGAAGGATTGGTGTTAGTTTCTCTTTAAGTGTTTGGTAAAATTCACCAGTGAAGCCATCTGGTCCTGGGCTTTTCTTTGTTAGGAGATTTTTGATTAGCGATTCAACCTCCTTACTAGTAATTGGTATATTCAGGTTTTTAATGTCATCTTCATTCAATCTTACTAAATTGTATGTTTCTAAGAATTTTTCCATTTATTCTAAGTTGTCCAGTTTTTTGTAGTATAGTCATTCATAATGACCTCCTGTATTCTTTGCACTTCTTTGGTATCAGTTGTATCTTTTTTCATCCATAATTTTGTTGATTTGTGTTTTCTTTTTCCCTTGGTTAGTATAGCTAAGGGTTTGTCAATTTCATTTCTTTTTGAATAATCAACTCTTTTTAAAACATTTTTTTATTGGAGTATAGTTGCTTTACAATGTTGTGTTAGTTTCTGCTGTACAGCAAAGTGAATCAGCTATATGTATACATATATGCTCTCTTTTTGGGATTTCCTTCCCATTTTGGTCACCACAGAGCATTGAGTAGAGTTCCCTGTGCTGTACATTAGGTTGTCATAAGTTATCTCTTATACTTAGTAGTGTATATATGTCAATCCCAATCTCCCAATTCATCCCCCCCTTTCCCCTCTTGTTATCCATACATTTCTTCTCTATGTCTGTGTCTCTATTTCTGCTTTGCAAATAAGTTCCTATGTATCATTTTTCTAGATTCCACATATAAGAGATATTATACGATATTTTTCTCTTTCTGACTTCACTCTGTATGACAGTCTCTAAGTCCATACACGTCTCTGCAGATGGCACAATTTCTTTCCTTCTTATGGCTGAGTAATATTCCATTGTATATATATGCCACATCTTTGTCCATTCCTCTGTTGATGGACATTTAGGTTGCTTCTATGTCCTGGCTTCAAATAACCAACTCTTAATTAATCTTATTTATTGTTCTTCTGTTCTCTATTTCACTTACTTCTACTCTAATCTGTAGTGTTTCCTTTATTTTGCTAATTTTGGGCTCAGTTTGTTCTTCTTTATCTAGTTCCTTAGGGCATAGAGTTAGGTTGTTTATTTGGGAATTTTCTTCTTACTATAGATGTTTATTTCTCTGAACTTCCCTCTCAGTATTGCCTTTGGCTGTATCCCACAAGTTCTGGTGTGTTTTGTTTGTCTCAAGAAACTTTAGAATTCCCCCTTTAATTTCTTCTTTGATCCATTGGTTGTTCAGGAGAGTGTTAATTTCCATGTGTTCATGGTTTTCCCAGTTTTATTCTTGTTACTGATTCTTGGTTTCATGCTGCTGTGGTCAGAGAAGATACTTGGTATGATTTCAATTTTCTTGAATTTGCTAAGACTTGTTTTGTGGCCTAAAATATGATCTATTCTAGAAAATGTTCCATGTGTACTTCAGAAGTGGGATAGAATGTTCTGATTATGTTTAGTCCATTAGATCCATTTGGTCTATAGTGTTATTCAAATCTACTGTTTCCTTACTGATTCTCTGTCTGGATGATCTGTCCATTGTTAAGAGTGGGTATTTAAGTTCCCCAACTAATACTGTATTACTATTTATTTCTCCTTTTTGCTCTGTTAGCTTTTGCTATGTATATTTAGATGTTTTGATGTTGAACACATAAACATTTACATTGTTAAATCTTCTTGATGGATTGACCCTTTTATCATTATGTAATGACCTCTTCGTCTCTTTTTACTAGTTTTAGTTTAAAGTCTATTTTGTCTGATTATAAGTACAGCTACTCCTGCTTTTTTTGGTTACCATTTGCTTGAAATGACTTTTTCCATCCCTTCACTCTCAGTGTGTTTATGTCATTAAGGCTAACGTGAATCTCTTTTGTAGGTAGCATATCATTGGATCATTTTATCCATTCAGCCATTCTATGTCTTTTGATTGGAGAATTTAACCTGTTTATATTTAAAGTAATTATTTATAGATAAGGACTTACTACTGCCATTTTGTTAATTGTTTTCTGGTTGTTTTGTAGATCCATTATTCCTTATTTTTTTAATATTTATATATGTATTTATTTGTGCCAGATCTTAGGTGTGGCACGTGGGATCTTTAGTTGCAGCATGCAGGCTCCTTTACTTGCAGCATGCAGGATCTAGTTCCCTGACCAGGGATTGAACCGGACCCCCCTGCACTGGGAGCATGGAGTCTTAACCATTGGACCACCAGGGAAGTTCCCATTATTCCGTATTTCTTATCCTGCAGTTCTTTTTTTTTTTTTTTTGATGTCTTTTGGTACTGGAGTGCTTTGACTTCTTTATCACGTTCTCTTGTGTAGTTGCTACAGGTTTTCCCCCTGTGGTTACCATGAGACTTACATAAAATATCTTAAAATTATAACACTATTTTAAGCTGAAAAAAACTTAACTTCAATAGAATTCCTAAACTTTACACTTTTACTTCTTCTCATCCTCCTCATATTTTAGGTTACTTCTATTATTACAATATTCATATTTTTATGTTGTGTAATAAGATTATTGTTGTTATGGTTATTTTTACATTTATTTTCTTAACTTTTAAACTAGAGTTGTAAGTTAATTATACTCCACCATTACCAATTTACAGAGTCTCACATTGACTCTATATTTACCATTACCAGTGAATTTTACACTACCTTTTCCTGTTTTTATCATGTTAATTGGTGTCCTTTTACTTTTACTCAAATAACTCCCCTTAGCATTTCTTCTAAGGCAGGTCTAGTGGTAATGAACTCCCTCAGCTTTTGTTTGTTCAGAAAAGTCTTTATCTGTCCTTCATTTCAAAGGACAGCTTCACCAGGTGTAATATTCTTGGTTGACAGTTCTTTTCTTTCAATATTTTGAATATATCATCCCATTATCTCCTGGCCTGAAATGCTTCTGTTGAAAACTCTGCTTCTAGTCTTGTAGAGATTCACTTGTGTGCAATTTTTCTCTTTTGCTGCTTTTAAAATTCTTTCTTTGTCTTTGACTTTTGACAATTTAATTGTAATGCGTCTCAGTATAGACCTATTCAGGTTAAACCTGTTTTGGTCTTTTGGGGCCTCATGGATCTGGATGTCCATTTTTCTCCCCAGGTTTTCAGCCATTATTGCTTTATACATACTTTCTGTTCTTTTCTCTTCTCTTGGAATTCTCCAGTGTAAATATTGTTTCTTCTCATTGTATTCTGTAAGTCTCATAGGTTTTCTTCATTCTTTTTTATTCTTTTTTCTTCTTGCGCCTCTGACTGGATTATTTCTAATGTCCTATTCTCCAGGTTGCTAATTCTTTCTTCTGCGTGGTTGAGTCTGCTTTTGAAATTCTCTATTAAATTCTTCAGCTCAGGGCTTCCCTGGTGGTGCAGTGGTTGAGAGTCTGCCTGCCGATGCAGGGGACACGGGTTCGTGCCCCAGTCCGGGAAGATTCCCACATGCCGCAGAGCGACTAGGCCCATGAACCATGGCCGCTGAGACTGTGCATCCAGAGCCTGTGCTCCACAATGGGAGAGGCCACAACAGTGAGAGGCCTGTGTACAGCAAAAAAAAAAAAAAATCTTCAGTTATTTTTCAGCGCTAGGATTTCTGTTGGGTATTTTGGGATGGTTTCTATTCTTTGTCCAACTTCTCATTTTGTTCATACATTGTTCACCTAATTTTTTTTAGTTGTCTGTGTTCTTGTAGTTCACTAAACATTTTTAAGAGGATTATTCTGAATGCTTTAACAGTACAGATCTCCATTTCTTTGAGGTCAGTTATTAGAGCTTTATTAGTTTCCTTTGATGGCATTATATTTACCTGGTTTTTCATGATCCTGATTCCCTATGTTGGTATCTCTGTATTTGAGCAATTGGGTTCCTCTTCCATACTTTACAGGTTTGCTTTGACAGAGACAGATATTCACCAGGCAGCTTGGTGTGGGTTTCTCAGCATGTCTGCTGGTAATGTCGTTTAGCAGGAGGGACCTGCTATTATGGGCTGTTTTGGGGGTGTGGCAACTGTTTAAGCTCTCAGGTTGGGGATGGGGTGGGGCACTGGCTAAAAGCAGTAGGATAGGACTGCTGACTTGGTCCCCTACCTAAGTGAGGCCATAGGATGGGCTCCACAGTTGCCTGGATTCTCTGCTCAGGCTTACTAGATAACTGAGGGTGGGTACTATATTCAGTAGTAGATGGGGCTATGAATTAGCTTCCCTGCCCTGGCAGGGCAGCAAGATGGGACTCAGGGCCTGTACGTCTCATTGTTTGGGAACCTGAATTAGGCAACAGTGTACACTTAATTCCCTGGTCAGATGAGACCACTGGTTTTGCTCTGCAGATAGGGAAAGCCACAGGTTGTGCTGTTGAAGTGCTACTATAAGCAGCATTGTTGAACAGGCTACGCAGCTTCCCATGTGCTCTGGTTAGGTTCCCTGGTCATGTGGGCTGAGAGTGTATTCAGCAATGAATGTGGCTGTGAATTAGTTTCCTTGCATGGGAGCAGTGGGAGAAGCAACTCTAAAGCTGGTAAAGCTCTTTGCTGTCTTAAGCTGATCCATGCCCTAACCTCCCTGGCCGAACAGGACCACTGGCTATGCTCCATAAACCATTGACTCTGTCTTCCCTTTTCTTGGCTTGAGTACCGCCTGGGTGCACAGCTTCCAGGTGTTCTTGCCAGCCCTCTGGTCAAATGGGGCCAGGAGCCACAGGGAGTGGGGCTGTGTTTCAGCTCCCTTGCCTGGGTGGAAAGGGGAGGGTCCACTCTAGACAACTCTCAATTTCCCAAACAGGTTCACCAGTTGGGAGGGGCTGAGTGCCAGCCTTAACTCAGCTATGTTGGTTAATTGGCTGTGAATTAACTCCCCTACCTATGCACAGCAGGGGAACTCTCCACGCTCAGTACTGACTTTGCTCTGGGAGCAGTCAGCTCTGCCTGCCCACCTCTTGGTATGAGGGTTACTGAAGTACAGAGCTTCCAGATGTTCCTGTCAGGCCCTCTAGTCATATGTGACCTGGAGCCACTCTCCACAGCAGCTGGAGGTGTGATTCAGCTCCTTGCCCAAGGCATGGGAAAACCAGCCTCTAGAGCCAGCAAAACTCTTTATTTGAGAATCCAACTCAGGCAGATCTGCACCCTGCTGAATTCCCTGACTCACAGTGTGCCACCAACTTGGTTTTGTGGATGAGCAAATCCTCTGGTTTGGATCTACTTAGGCACTGCAAGTGTGAGCTCTGTGTGCTGGTTTGTTGCAAGTCCCCTTCTCTATCCCCGTGAGATTCCTAGAGGCTGGGCTCCACAGATGCCCCTGCAATCCGCATGGTGAAAGATCAGAGTAGGGCCTCCCACAGAATAACCCACAGTGCTTGGAGGGGGCTGATGTCTTTTCTCACTGGAGGAACCAGAGGCTCAAGCGAGACTTTTCTGCATGGTACTGAGCTGGCCCGGGGAGAGGCAATGCAGTCAACATATAGCCACTTCTCTTACCCATCTAATGCAGTATGTTTTAGACTCTGTGGTTCGGTGGGGAGTTCAGCCCTACCCCCGTGTTGTAGGATTCTTTCAGTGGTGTCTTGTTCTTTTTTTTTTTTTTTAATCTTTATTGGAGTATAATTGC
>NW_020173939.1:19843-21998 GCF_003031525.2 Neophocaena asiaeorientalis asiaeorientalis | reverse complement strand
TTTGGGGGCAGGAAATAAAATTTAAACTAAAATATCAAAAATCAAAACAAAAAAAAAATTGTTCAAGTGTTTTTTTTTTTACATCTTTATTGGAGTATAATTGCTTTACAATGGTGTGTTAGTTTCTGCTTTATACCAAAGTGAATCAGTTATACATATACATATGTTCCCGTATCTCTTCCCTCTTGCATCTCCCTCCCTCCCACCTTCCCTATCCCACCCCTCTAGGTGGTCACAAAGCTCCGAGCTGATCTCCCTGTGCTATGCGGTTGCTTCCCACTAGCTAGCTATTTTACGTTTGGTAGTGTATAGATGTCCATGCCACTCACTTTGTCATGGCTTACCATTCCGCCTCCCCATATCCTTAAGTTCAATCTCTAGTAGGTCTCTTTATTCCAGTCTTACCCCTAGGTTCTTCATGACATGATTTTTCTTAAATTTCATATATATGTATTAGCATACAGTATATATCTTTCTCTTTCTGACTTACTTCACTCTATATGACAGACTCTAGGTCCATCCACCTCATTACAAATAGCTCAATTTCATTTCTTTTTATGGCTGAGTAATATTCCACTGTATATATGTGACACATCTTCTTTATCCATTCATCCGATGATGGACACTTAGGTTGTTTCCATCTCCTGGCTATTGTAAATAGAGGTGCAATGAACATTTTGGTACATGACTCTTTCTGAATTATGGTTTTCTCAGGGTGTATGCCCAGGAGTGGGATTGCTGGGTCATATGGTAGTTTTAGTCGTAGTTCTTTAAGGAATCTCCATACTGTTCTCCACAGTGGCTGTACCAATTCACATTCCCACCAGCAGTGCAAGAGTGTTCCCTTTTCTCCACACCCTCTCCAGCATTTATTGTTTCTAGATATTTTGATGATGGCCATTCTGACTGGTGTGAGATGTGTAATACCAAGAATGAACTGCAATGTAAACTATGTAATGTAAACAGATGTAAACTATGGACTCTGATTGATTATGATGTGTTAGTGTATGTTAAACAGGTGTAATAAATGAACCACTCTGGTCGGGGGATGCTGATAATAGGGGAGGCTATGCATGTGCAGGGGCAGTTAGTATAAGGGAAATTCCTGTACCTTCCCCACAATTTTGCTGTGAACCTCATACTGCTCTTTTAAAAAGTATAAATAAATAATAGAAGAGAAATCATATCCTTCAAGAACAAAGAAGTGGGGGAAGAAGGGGTACGTCTCGGTCAGAGAATTATTAGCACTACTTTCCCTTCTACTTAGGGCTCTAAGGCATTAGGGCCATATGCTACAAACAACGTTCAATCCAAAATAACAAATGAAAGATTACCACTACTAAGATGAGAAAATGGATCTGTTGAGATGGGGCAGAGTGCTGAATATATTTACTTCCTTTGCCTGATGGTTCAAAACACTGCTAACTCCCTGCCACATCCTGGTAGAGAGGCTGGATTCACACACTTTCCAAACCGTAGAATCTAGAAATACATATTCCAACAAAACCTTAACTAGATATAAAATTACTCTACAATCAAGCAAATTGGAGGTAGTATGGAATTCATTTTTAAATTGGCTTTTGGCTGAATATAATAATCAGCTTCAGCAACTAAGGCTTACACATAACTTAAGAAACTCATTAGCTTCTTAAATTCTTAAATTTTCAGAGCCTGTGAAAGCAGTATAGCCTGGCTATATATTTCAACCAACACTCAAAGCATGTAACACCAGGTAGCATCAGAACATTTTTTAAGAAATTGATAAAATGCCTCAGCTGCCTGCTGGAGCAGAGGGAGGAAACAGAGCAGAAAAAAACAAAAGACAAATACAACCAATAACAAAAGCAGTCATCTCACAAACTTTTAGCTGAAGGCCTCCCTCCAGACTCTTGCATGATTTCCTCCTTTGCCTGATTCCTTTTGGATGTAAACATTTATATGGTGATCCTACGGTAAAGTTTTATGTGAGTCACCGGTTTGTTCTATATGTCAAACAACCTAGTGCCTTCCACATATTCTTCTCCTGTAACTCAGAGCAGAACAAGACAGGAAACCTGTACTCTCTCAGAGACAAGACTCTGCCAACATAGGCCAACTTCCTGAGAAGATGAGGGTTCCCATCTTTTTAATTTGCTGGTAAATTATTGTAAAGGCA